>NC_139217.1:371783934-371908934 GCF_055691185.1 Crinia signifera
ATTTAAAAGATGAATGTGAATATTGCTTTTGGAAAATGGATACAGACTAACATGGTAATCACATTGCATTTAATGAATAATGTCATGAGCTCAATGTCTCTCTCTTTATAAACCCTTCCAGGGCGGAATCTCAAAGAGTAAGCCCACATTTCTGCATAATTTGATATTATTGCAGTCATAATGAAATATTCATTTATGTTATTTCCATGTGGCCTAGTCAGGAAAAGCAGAATGTTTTCCAAATGCTTGACAAAGAGCGGATAATACAGTATGAGATCCCTACGTAGTATGATTCTCCAATTTACAAGGGAACTATGGAACTATGTGCGTGAATATAGAATCTTGCACTTGCAAATAACAATTACATTATATACTTGGTCCTTTATATGAACTGGTTTGTACATAATGCCTGAAACAAAAAGCTACTTTATTTTTTTATTTTTATATTCATTAAAAACCCCCAGAGGATCTCCCCACCCAAGACATTTTCTACATAAATAAATAACTTTCACTTTTATATAACCACTTTTCTGAACATTTACATTTGTATGTTGTACAATATCTACACACAATAGGTTATCATCCCTTGCACATTGAAATAAATTTACATACGTTTCCTCCCGTTGTGCATTTTTCTCATTGCTCACGTTTAGTATTTTTAAAGGCCATATCTAATTCTTTACACTCGAGTGTTTTATGTCTGTCTGGTTTGTCCAAATAGGGTTACAGCTCATTCTGCAGCGAGATAAATGCTATGACCTCCCTGGAACTTATACTATGCAGAATCTACTGTGTGCTTTATAATAGGAGTGGTACGTGGTAATGTCTGCATTATTACAGTGGTAGGCAACTTCCACTCTCAATGTATACACTGCAAGGCAATTCTAACATTTAATGGATCGGTATAAAGATTATTTGTAAAAAAAACAAACAGAAAACGTTTGCTGGACCAAAATTATGTATTACTGCAGTGTGCAATGTAATATTTAAAAATGTCTATAGGACATAAGCTTTTAGCAGAGGCAGGACCTAGCTTATATTGGGAGAGCAGTGCAATACGTTGCTGTATTCTTGTGCAGGCAGAAAGGTGCAGATTACTCTCAGACTGGCATTAACACCATCCCCTGGTGAGCCAGGGCAGCAGTGACTGGCAGGGCAGAGTACGTATCAGAAGAACACTAATTGGGTACATACACAGTCTAAACAAGTAGATCACATAGAAGCTGAAAGAATTCCCTTTTTGGCTTTCTGTTCACCTGTATGGGTGACAATCATGGAGTATCACAGTGCTAGAACGTGTACAGCAGTATACTGTTCTCTTTACGTAACATCACATGGTAAAAAGTGTTAGATTGAGTTAAATTAAGTGCTAGGAAAACGGCTTTGTTTTATAATAATGTTTGCAACTTACATTAAGCACAAGGTGTGTATCAGTCCTTGAATGAGGAGAGTAGACAATGTTCCAGCAACTTTCCATGCATCTGTAAGTAACGTTACCTCAGTTAATGGAGGAGCTGAGAAAATTGAGATATGGCCTTCTACGCTACTACTATATTTATTTGGCACGCCTACATAATTATGCGTGCTGGGGTGAAACAACAGCACAAAAAATATCTATCCCCCAGCTTAGCAATATTGAAATGATCATGCACTACAGGTAAGGATGTGTAGCTACATGAGATGGTAACAGATCTCCAATCTAAAAATTATCAGTGCAAAGAAAACAATGAGGTTTGTACAGTTGAGCAACTACACGCAAAAAGCAGCAAAACAGGACACTTACAGGATCTTATGAACTTTAGCTACAAAAGGAGTTTAGATTAATGGTTTGGACTTGTCCTCTGATCGTCAAGATTACAGGTAAGTACACCTGCGTAGTGCTTTCATATCTGTTCTGTACAGGTTCAGTCCGCAGGATGCTGAAATGAGCAATTCAGACTGTCAGAGATTTAGGAATATTGTCATTACATGAAAAGTGTTTTTTTTTCCTTTCCACAAAAAAATGTTTTCATTTCTTAACCTTTTGTGCCTTGGTTTAAAAGACAGAAAGAGGAGAAGAGCAGGATTAAGCCACTGTTTGCCGTGGTGTCCATCTTGTTCTGTGGAGGCTGCCTCTTGTCAGAGTATTCGATGGACTTTTAGCTTTCAGGAAAAAGTGCAGACGACACTCTTTCCCTGTTCTACCGTACATGTGCTGTGCATTCTGTTCAAAGATGGGTAAGGTATCGGAGGCATTTATTTACATCAAATAGTCATTGAACCTGCTTAAAAAATAATAAAAATAAATAAAAACATTGGGCTACGTATGTATTGATTCGTCCCCCTCTGTGGTTCTGCCGTGATTATCTTCTGGGCATCAGTACCCTTTTTAAGGCCTGCAGTTCAACACTTCTGGTCTCCAGCTTTGCTAATGTTGTTATATAGTAGCACCATTTTGTTACCTCCACCTCTGTCCCTTGTTTTCCCCCCTACTTTTGAAGTGTCAAGAGCAAAGCGCACAAGAAAATGTTCAGGGTGTGTGGGAGCTCATTTCTGACTTAAAACGCCAGATTCCAGCTTGCCGGTGGCCGCACTCCTTCCCCAGCATCCTGCAGCGATACTCATACTTCTTTGGCTACGTTCCTTTTCCCGATCCCGGTCACTCTCAGACTGACTCTGTGTTCGCTCTGGTTTGTGGTTGCTGCTACCTGTGGGTTGTGATGAGATAGTACGAAGCAAATGATTTCTCTTCCTCAGAAAATCTGTCTGGCCTGGGAGACAGAAGCTCCCTTTCCGCAGTGCTATCCTATTGGTATTCTTGGCAGGCCGAGACCGGTGGCTATATTCCAGTTGGGCAAGGTGAGAGGCATAACCATCCGTTATAAACTGTAAGAGAAATACATATGTTGGCAGAGGCAATGTTCAGCATATTGCTGCATTTGCTTTTGGTCATGCTTTCAAATGGAATGTCCATCCAGAAATTTGTCAGTGTTCTCAACATTGAGTCCCATCTCTGATGCTGCATTTCTTTCTAGAAGTGTATACAGTATATATTTCTGGGTATGGATCATTGGATAGACATATTAGGTCTATAAGCATTAGGTCAACCACTAAAGGTCGACCTGACTGAAGGTCGACATGGATTAGGGTCCAGAATGTCGACATGAATAAAAAAGTGCACCGCCGCGCTCGCCATGCTTCGGGCACAATATATTATTCTCCCACCACGCCCTAGTGGATGGTAGGCCATGAAATACTGCCTGTCGGCACATGTCGGCTCAAAAAAAAAAGTGAAAAACCCCATGTCGCCCTTTTGACTGTCGACCTTCCCCATGTCGACCTAGCGAGATACAATCGATGGGTAGACCACATGATGGTCAACAGTCTTAGGTCGACACCGTTAAGTGAAGGTCAACAGGTGTCTAGGTCGACCTGGCTGAAGGCCGACAGGTGTCTAGGAGGACACATGTGTTAGGTCAACATGGGTTAGGTCGACAGTCAAAAGGTCGATATGGGGTTTTCACTGTTTTTGAGCCGGCATGTGCCGACAGGCGGTATTTCATGCCCTACCATCCGCTATGGCTTCAGAGGGAGGAAACATTTACGTATTTTGTTACTACGAAGCCATTGCAAGTGCAGGTGCTGTAGTATTATAAAAGATTAGTGCTGACTAATACGTTTTTGCTTTTCATCCATATATGGCATGTATATTGTGATGAAGCCACTGCCCTTGGGAGTATGGGATTAACGTAGTGCCTCCTATTACTTTCTGTATAATATGCAATCCAGTAACTCACAGCTGGTGAAATATTAATTTAAAATAGTGGCCTCGCTATTGTCAACCTTTTTACCACAAAAGCACTTATTAACCAAGTACTCTAATAATATACTGTAGATTGGGAAATGCAGCATACACTGTATTTTATAAATTCAGGTCTACAAACTGTGGCCATGCTTACTGATACAGTGGTCAGGACTTTGTGGACTGTGTGCTATTACACAGTATGACATGACTTGTTCTGGGTATTGGCAAGAACTCTCTAGAATGTTTCTCATTGTGATACTGTATGTACAGTAAGTATCACGTCTATCACATGTACTGGAGATATGTCTCTTAGGCTGTATACAGTATGTATGGTACAGTACACATCTTGGTTACCCGTATAGGTTTTAGATCTCTAATGTTCTTGTTTTGTGTATGTGCATTGTTGTCTACATGCTGAATGTACAGTAGTTCACAGGACTGTTGTTAGTCTAGGCAGAATAATCATATTACTGTGTAACTTCAATTACCTGCATAACACTAAAGTGCACTTGAACATATTAGCAATAAATTCCAAACTTAATGATAAAAAATGTTATTGAAGTGTAGTTCCAAGCATAATACCTGACACTGGTGTTGTAACTTCTTGGTGGGCCGACCTACAATAAAAATCTGCAATGGTGACAGACCTATAGCGCTGTATACAGAAATATCCTTTGTGGAGCCATATGCTGCGTGGATTTTCATGTGAATCTGTTAAAAAATGAACAGAATATAAACTGAATTAATGAAATAGAACATGCATATATTTGCCTTTTATAATTCATATTTAGGTAGACGCTGAGATAAAACAGCTGGTTATGTACAGTACATGCATCTACAGACATCTCAGTTTGAAACACTTGCATATAAATGAGCGTAACTGCGCAGCAATGTTGCTGTGCTTATGCACCAGGTATAGAGCACACTGATAATGTAGCCGGCTATTTCAGCAAGTGGAGGTTACATACTGTAGATGAGTTCAACTTGCGAGTCCCTGCATTTGGTTTCAGGGACACAGTGTGAGTGCAATTACAGGTAACTCGCCTGCAAGTTACAGTATATGTAGTTGGTGATATACAGATACACCAATGCAGATACAGTAATTCTGGCGATATTCCGTTAAAAACAAAGTTAAAAACTTTGTGCAAGTAAGTGGTTTTCCCTTGTATGTATATGTAATATATGTAATGTGTAAAGTACATTCTGTGCCATTGTAATACTAACAATATTCTGGCAATATTACTGTATGAAATTAGTATTGTGCAAAGCCGATATTGTCTAAAGCAGTCACTTATACTGTAAATTGCGCTGAAATGCTCCTAATATTGCATGTTCATGTTTTCCCTCCAAGAACACATACACCTTCCTGGATTCATGTGAGGTGACCCTGGGGATCAGTTCTGATCAGTAGAAGTACATTACTAATGACAATCAGGGAGGAATATGATAATGTGTATTAGTAATATAGTGGCTAGTGTTGTGTACATTTATACCTCCTTTCACACCACAGCTATCACATGGTATATTGCCATTCTGTAAGCATTTCAAACCGGTTCTAGCTGCAGTGTGAAAGCGCCACTGTGAATTTACTGGGTACAAAAACCCAGTATTTGAAAATGGGTTGAAAGAAGGATCCTACAAGGTTCTGAGCCATTTCATTGTGCAGTGTGAAAGGCTCAGACCCAGTAATAACCCTGTAATAATCCAGGTCCATCATGCAATGTGAACGGGGTTTTACTGTACATAACAGATCTTACATCTTGGATCAGGCTTTTCAGAAAGTTTGCTTTGTGTCGCAGGGGGTCATGGACCAATCCATCGCAGAACGACACAATGCCATGCGGAAAGTTGTGCTGTGCAAGCCATGCTACCACCCTTTGCTTCTGCATGTCAGGTCTGCCTGTCACATAGATAATGAGGTAGCCGAGGTCCTGCCAGTGCCTAGAGGAACATAAAGAAGATATAAGAACGGTGCCGTGTAAACACCTTCATAGCTGACTAAGGGGGACATACACCAAACCTTCTAATGTGTGGAGCAGGTGCCCACACCAACCAATCATCTTCTAACTATTACTCTATACAATGTACTACATAAATAGCAGACGTTGATTGGTTACTATGGGCACCTTCTCCACTAAAAGGCTTTATACATCTCCCACTAAGCCTTTGCAGTCCATGTAAAACATACTGTACCTCACTACATCCACTGCTCCTGCTCGGACTTTGGGGTCGCTGCCCATAATAGATACACTGGCAGCAAATGATCCGTCGATGCTGAACACTACAAATTCTGTTGATTTCGGTAAAACATGGAGGTAGCTGTCTGCGAATGTGTGGTCCCCCCTAGACAGGAAAAATGAAATGGAAATGTGATAAATGTGTGAGTAACTGCATCCACTTCCTTCTATATGCCAGACACAGGATATGGGGGTTATTCAGTAAAGATCCCAGTAGCAAAATCTTTCTCTATTGGACAAAATCATGTGCACTACCATGACCTAAAGTGATGGAGCTTGTATAGCTGCCACTTATAAACACTATAAGGGGTATTCAATTAGTTCCTTTTTTTTTGGTATAACCGAAAAAAAATGTAACTAATTTGATCCCCGACTATTCAATTGCGGCAGTTTTTGCCGCTATTGTAGACATTTCATATTGGCGAAAATTGCCTCAAAAAACAAAGTGACAAAAACACGGGGATCGGCAGCCAGTTAGCCAATTCTGGTGTTTTTTTTACACCAGAATTTTTCGACTTGGCAAAAAAAAAATCGTCTCTCCAATTAAATAGGGCGAATCCCAATCTGCCATAAAAAATAGAGAAAAGTGCAGATTTTTCGCCTAGGCAAAATATCAGACCTAATTAATACCCCTTTATATGTATCTTCAATATAATCTGAGACATTTACTTGCAAAGTACATGTAAGTGTTTATCATACCTTACCAATACTTAAAAGGAGAGATTTGGGCTATGCCACCATACACCGCTATTCTACATAGCAATAACTGGAGTCAGGGGGCGGCTTAATAGAGGGGACCAGTATGCCCCCTCCTCTTTACAGTGCCATAGACTCTGCACATTCACAAGTCTCCGGATATATGTAACCGCCATGTTCCTGTAGACCTAACTCTAGTGCACATGTGCAGATCAGCAGTGTCAATGTGGGATTACGGAGAGGTAATAGAGAGCAGTGTGTGCAGTATAGCCCCTCCCAAACCCAGGTGCCTGTATGTAGTACTGCAACCATTATGGAAATGTCTATGACTGGGACATACTGTATTGTGGTATTTAATAATGCTCAATTTATGTGGCCTAATGTCGCCACTACACCATCTAGAATTATTGACACAAGGCACAGTAGCAGGAGACCCTTTTGCCATAGCCCAACTAATTCAAAATTTGACATCCTGCACACATTCAGAGATGATAGACTTATTTTTATAATGCCATTATCTATGCAAGGCACTTCATATACCAAATTGTCATGTAGAGGTATACCAGCAACTTAGTGTGCAAGCTTACCGCTTCCTGCTTTGCCTTTTCACTGAGGTGAAGCAGGAAGCACTAGAACTGAGATGTACAAACAGGGTGTGGGGTCACACATGTAGCTGTCGAAAGTGATAGCTGCAGGTGTCAGAATGACCGCTGCTACTGACTATGTATTTATTGCCTGGTGTATTGGTGCAATATATTAGAGATTTCAGTTGCTGTCAGCCTGAACCAGCCTGACAATGACCTATCTCATTAGCAATGTGTTTTTACTCACAAAACTGCTTTTCACAAGATGTTTTCTAAAGAGATTGTTGTGTGTGAGGATTATCAGTTGCTGCGAATGGAGATACTCAATCCACCCTGTCTGACACCAACAACCACCAAAAAACTAAAATGGTTTGTCCAGTAGACAAGAACACAGGCAATGGGAAGTAAGGCGGTAAAGCTGAACATGACTTTGCTGTATCTTCTATATGCACCATCTTGTGCTCATTTGACAATCAGGGAAATTGTTTCACAGGAGTATTTAGACAGCATTACAATTTCATTGTGCTATCAGTAAGATAATAATCCAGTGCTGGTATAATAACCATGGCCGCTACAGGGGACTGCAGAATAGGGTTAACGCTACACAGGCAGCACAGAAATAGGTTTTATGTAAATTTTACATACTATTATAACAAATGGTCTTTATCTATCCCACCTTTCCCCAGGAAAAGTAAGAAGTCAGATGGATGTCAATGCAGTCATACTCATACCTTCTATAGGATGGTCAATGTACCCCTATGGGTGCAGCATATGTACAGTGTGCAGTTACAGCTATATTAACCGTTACAGTTCGGTGCCATGTTGCCAATTAAGCGGATAGTGCTTGAAAGCAAATAAAATGTAGAATGAAGTAGAAGTCACAATACCTGACAACCATTTTCAGTGGATACACTCCAACTCCAAGTCTTTTATGTTCAGGGATCAAGTAAGAAATCCTGCCACTGCTGTTTGTTATTTCAGTATCAAAGTAAACCCATTCGCCAGATGGAGGTTGGGTCATAATATGAATATCAACCTGGATAAAAGCAAAGTTTTTAAAAAGGTGAGAATGCTAAACACAGTATTATTGCTAGGAAAGTGACCTGGTGATTAAAGTGTTAAAACATTTCTGTCAGAATTCCATGTACAGGTATTATATTGCCAAAACTGTTGTAGTGTCCAAGCTGGCACATGAATCCGAAAGCCCATTTCCCTCTAACAGACTGGACGCCCTGCAATCTCTTTGTTTCCAAATTTATCTTATAACTTGCATGGCCCTATTTTATGGTGCTATTTCCACACACTGTGGTGCCTTACACATAAATGACATGACTCACATTATTCAAAATGGTATTCGTTTGCATAAAATCATAATGAGCAACATAAGCAGACTGGCTTGGACAAAAGTCAGGAAAAACTGTGACAAAGACTACAAAATGACACTTGTGTTAGTTAGATATAGCCATCGGAAGGTTATTAGCCTACGTAGCAATGTTTTTGTTGTTTTAAACAAGAATATAATCTAACTTCAAATAATGCAATACAGCACTGAGATAAAATGGATGTTCTCTATTTAAAAAATGTATAAAAAAAAAACACCTGACTGGGGTAAAAAACAAACAAAAAAACACCGAAAAAAATAATTGCCTTTGGTAGACCATATTTTGGACCTCTTTGCATGAGCTCCCTGATGTAGGGCTAGTGAATGAACGGACAGTGAGGGTTTGTGTCAAAGCTTTATTAATAATAATAATAATAATAATAAAGTGAATAATCTTTTTAATCTGTCATGATGGTTCTCAGATATAATTTCACAGCATACTAGATCTTATTATCACTCCGTCGCATGAACATGGCTCCATAGTGAGCTCCATCACCCAAAGTCTGTTGGTATCCGGATGATAGACAGACAGCACATAGTCAGTATGTCGACACCAGATGGTTGATAGGCACTAGGTCTATAGGGTCAATAGGTTGACAGCTGAATGGTTGATACGGACATTGGTTGACATAGTTAAAAGGTTGAAAAAAAAATAGAACCCACCTTCCTACCGGTTATACACTATGGCCCTCATTCTTGTTGACTTTGCAAGCCAACTAACCCACACGTGCTCCCAGCAAATGTCTCCGCCGGCCATCAAATGAATTCTGTAGCGCTCCCTAATCTAAGTCACTCTCTGGTGACTTAGATTAGCGATGCCCTGCTCCGTCAGCTGCTCGCCCACCGAAGGCAGGAAGCCACCCCAATTTGCATGCGGGAGCCCAGCAGTTTCCTGGGCGCAACCAGAGTTTTCATGGGTATGCCCAGGAAAGAGTGGGCGTTTGCACCCCGCACGCCTCCTGAATGCACCCCCCCACTGCAAGCGCATCGGATGCTATGCAAGTCTCAGAGGGTGCAAGACCTGCACATGTGCAGATCTACAACATCGGTCCCCCTTGCGAATTCGCAATGGGGCAAATCAAGCAGAATGAGGGCCTATGTACCTTATTGCATTACATGCATCAGCTGATTGTTAACTGTGTAATTATTGCTATTATGTAGTTCTTAGTTTAAAGACACCACCTTTCCTTTATACAGTAGCTGTTCAAGTTTTCTGTAAAAACATATTAATACCTTAAATCCACACAAATAATCCTACTACCCCATCCCTTACCCTTAATCTGAACCCTGACCATAATACTCTAACACTAATGCCCTAACCAAACCAGTCACCAAAACCCCTAATCCAGCTCTAACCCTAATAACCACCCCCTAACAGGGCAGACTAAATGGACGAAATGGTTCTTAGCTGACAATTTCTAGATACAATTATTCTGCAATTCCGGCTTTGTTTTGCATCTTGCGACTGTTGTTTGTACTATCTTCATCATTTTTTATTTTAATATTTTCAACACTGTGGAACTTTGCTCCCTTACTATGTATTCTGTTGCAAATGCACATTTTTTTTAAATTAAATAATGTATTTAAAAAATAAAGCAGACATTGTTTTTCATGGATATTCATGATCTTTAGGAGTTCGGTTTAGGCACTTGGAAGCAGATGTATTAAGTCTTAAAAAGAGATAAACGTGAAGTTGATAAAGAGTGATAAACATCCAGCCAATCAGCTCCTAACTCATTCTCAAGCACTGCCTATAACAAGGCAGTTGGGAGCTGATTGGCCGGACCTTTATTACTTTTTATTACCCTTGCAGTTATCTTTTTTTTTGGCTTAATTAATCTGCCCCTTGGTGAGGGTTAGCCTGCAAAAGAAGACCGTTAGGACTATTTCACACACTCTTGCTCCTGCCGGGCAGCGAAAACCTGCATGGCCAGGAAGCCGTGCAGCACACAGTAGTTTAGAATGGAGGGGATGGCCTTAGCCCGGCAGCCATCCCTTCCAGTGGTGGGATCCGGCTGCAACCGGGCGGCCAGGCCGTGGCCGTCCTGTCTGAATGGACACAATTGTGTCCATTAGTAACTACTATGCACGGCACAGCTTCTGGCCGTGCAGGATTTCGCCAACCGGCAGGAGCCGGAGTGTGTGAAATAGCCCTTAGAGTTAGGCACTTGGCGGAGGGTTTGGGTTGTGCTACAGAAGATTTGATTATGGTTAAAATAACAACAAAAAAAGTTAATAATTACTACATACAGTAAATAAACTCTTCAAATGTTAAATAAATTATCTGGGTCACTGGGTGAGCACAACATAATACCCAAGCACACAATACAAGGCACAAAAATACATAACTAAAAAAACAAAAACAATAGTAGTAGTAAAAAGTAACACAGTAATGCAGCTGCAAAGTAGGGTTAAAAATATATGAAAATAGTTGGAGGTTATTTAGCAATTCTAAAACAGAATGTGCACATAACAGACCTTTTCTCCTGTGAGTGTGACCATATCCAAAGGGCCATACATAAACCTCCCAGTAAGCGCCTGAGGTCCATCTTCATTGGCTACAGCATCATTAATCCTGTGGTTGGCTGCAACATTCTAAAAAAATGGGACACCCAAGATTTCCAAGGTTAATGACATTCACTTTACAGTGTAAATTTGGCAAAGTGACCCCTACTGTCATCACTACTGAATACAAGGGCGTAACTACCATAGGTGCCAGGGGTGCAGTTGCTATGGGGCCCAGAGCTGAAGGGGCCCATCTCTACTGTTTAAGTAATATGGTTTACATACATTTATCACCATCAGTTGCTAAATAAGGGACCCTTACAATCTTTTGCTATGGGACCTACGAATATCTAGGTACGCCCCTGACTGAATCTGCAGGTACTTAGAATCTGATAGCAGAAAAGGACCCACATAGTTCTTCTCTGCTATTTCTCGGTGCATGTTTAAGGTGGATTTGCTGCCTTCCTCAATGCTATTATTACTTTCAAAATATATGAATGTTTCTGTTACATCACATATAATCCTTCACTCTTCTGAACAGTGCATGTTCATTACTCCAAGTACTTCCTAATTTATTTAAATATTATTAATTACTTTTTTTGGGATAGCACCCCGAGGGTTGTAAATAATAATGTGAGATCTTACCGATGACTTACAAAGTGCCACTTATATCACCACTGCATTTTCTGCCTGACACCACTGCGTGCTTACCTTCATACCATCTGCCGCTAGAACTCTAGGTAACGTTCTTTTTTTGTTGTTGAAATTACCAATAATTCTACTTCTGGATGTCTGTGCCAAATGCATTTTTACATTTTGATGCAGTGGATTTAAGAATATTAAACTCAAGCCTGTTCTTCTCAAAGTAAATCTATGCATTTTATTTATGCATTCTTGTGTACCAACATTGGTGAAATCTTCATATTGTCTACAATTTTTTTATTTATTTCTTTGTAAACCACAAGTGTTATCTATGGGGACTACTTTAAACAGACCAGTACTAACTCCTTATGCACTCTGATGGTTACCAGGCCGTCGGGACCACGAGTGTCGGGGTAATGACTGTCGGGATCCCGACGTCGGGGGAATGACTGTCGGTATCCCAACTGTCGGGAAACTGTCCGGCACCCAAAGTCCACATAATGGGTGTTTTTGTACAGATCAGGTCTGTTTTTTTTAAAACACTTAAATGAGCACAAATTAGCCATACACAACATACTGTATATGGAAATACAGTACTTAGCAACCCTAGTGTGATCGTTACTTAACAGAAGGCCCTTCGCTATGAGACAGCAGTAGACGTGTTCTGTTAGTGACATTCGGGTGGCAATTTACACACTCCTGTACATAGCATTATAGCACCACACAACAATTTCTTCTCTACATTGTATAAAGTACCCAGTAAGCATCTGTCTGAACCACAGGACAAACTTTTTATACTGTTTTCATAAGTCTATAGAGCATTTGTTGCTGAAGGTTTAGGTGTATGAAACATTATTTTCTGTCAATATGGACCCGAGTAGTGAAGATTTTAGTGAAGCAAGTCAAAGAAAAAATGGCTTTTAGAATGCTTTTTTGGCTTATTCTGCATAAACCATTAACTATATCTCACAATCATGAACATTATTTCATATTATGGGGTTATTCAATTAGGTCCAATTTTTAGCCTAAGAGATTCACCCTATTCAATTGGAGTGACAATTTTTCATCTAGGCTAAAAAAAAAAAAACCTAAATCTGCTTTGCCCTAGAATAACCAAGTATCAGATTGACAAGTTGAGACTTATGTGAATAACGATAAAATGCTTTGGACTACAGTTACCCGCAGTTTAACGTGAGTCCGCTTCCTCAGCCACTTCTCCCTTGGCTTAGATGGACTGAACACAGACACTTCTTTACCAACCAACTCCAAAACACTTGCAGTTTCGTGTCTCATGACCTGAAATTTACATAAACGTAATTCTTCATACTGTATCTCATAATTATTATATTAACAAACCAAATGGTTTCTAAAACATACTTTAGAAAATTTAGTTCTGCAACTGTTACTTCAGCGTTTTACTTTACAACTTACACACATTACCAGTAACCGTGTTTGCCATATTATTAACATTACCGCTGTATACTACAGTACTATTTACACCAATTACATATTTATTCTATAAAGTGTATTTATCTCTAAGAAACACTGTGCCAGTGACAGTCTATTAATGACTGATGGGCTAGACTTCCCAAGGTGCCACGGAAAACACTTTCAGATTGAGATATCAATTGTAGCTGGGTCATCAGGCCACTTTTATTTTTTTAATAGTTTAACAATGTATTGATATGTGTCGTGTACAGGGATTCCTAACAGACGAGACCTTTGCAGTTTATACAGAAGATGCTGGTGGGACTAAAGGTGCCCATACACAGTGCAAAAATGTCCTCTCATGTCTGGGCATCTCATCGCACAGTACAAAATGTATGTGCTGCACATACATTTTGTACTGCCTTCTGATCGCATCACATGGAAAACGCATGCATTGTGATGCGATCCAGCCCATAATGGGTGCGATCATCGCACCGTGTATGGGCACTTTAAGGGCTGCTTGCTGGGCTGCGAAAGCACTTCCCCCGCATGGCCCCGCCCCTGTGAGCAGCGCCCTGTGAGCACTTCCTTCGCCTGGCCCCACAATGTGAGCAGCAAGCAAAGGCTAACCTTCGCTATCTGCCTTTGGGTTGGCGGCTTGCGCACTGCGCAGGTCTGAATGACCCTCTAAATAACAAGAAATGTTAGGTGTATGTTTTGTGTATTCTGCTCCCATGGCTGAGCTTTGTTCAGAAATCAGTGTTTAATAAACTAAGCTATATAAAATATTACTAAGTGAAATGATCACAGGAGGCATTGTTTCCCTGGGGTCTATATAACTAGAAATTTATATCCATGTTCCTATTATAACAAGCATTTTCTCCATAAAGTCGAAAAATACGCCCTACTGATAACTAAACTATTTGGGGTGTTTTAAAACAGTTACTTAACGATGATCAAACTGAAGCACTAACATCAGCTCTATCACCAGCTTATCATTTACCTGTCTTAATAGGAATGAAACGACATCTGTGGATTCCCAATAACTGGCATGGAAAAGGTGAGGAAGAGCAACAGTAGGGAACGCAGTGAGGGCATCCGGACAATACAAGGCATAGTCAATCCTTTTTGTACCCCACCACTTTGCTGCAACTAACAAGGGAGAAGTAGGTTACCTCTTTTGCCTTACAAAAATAATATGATAGAGTGATAAAAAGGAGAGCAGTGGTCAATAAAAGTGTTCATAGACATTTTGGGGCTGATCCAATTCTCACAGAAATGCAGCCTAAGAAAGGAACAAGCGGAATTACAGCACAAGAAAGTCTTAGTGCATAATCGCACAGTGACAGTGATAGGATGCATTATTACTGAAATATATCCAGCCCATAAAATGGCTGCCACTATTGCGGGCAGGTGAGAAGATTAAGATTTGTATATTTATAAAACAATGAACATGAGGCTAGTAATAATAAAGGAAGCAAATAAAATTCTAAACATGCGTCACATGCATCTGCAGTTTTCCAAGCCAGAGACATTTCATAGCAAACCCAGAACGATTCACAGCAAAACCGTTAGGGTTAATTATCTGGTTTCTGCATGCAAACCTCTGACCAATCATCAATGCTAGTTTTCCAGTTTAAGGAATAAGATAATGATGCAAAAAGCATAAAGAAAAGTCTTTGAGATTTCCAACAAATGTTACAATGTTGTAATATAATTACATTTCACCCGTAGAGTCACTACTGTTAAAGAGAAATCATCACCAAAACTGTATTTGTCACACGTTAGTTTCAGTTTCAATTTAATGCTAATAATGTTTGCAGTATTGGAAAATAACTGAAATAGATTAAGAAGCAGAGTGTGGTCCTCTTTGTATCATTTAGTCTAAATTTAGAAGAGAAATTATAGTATGAGATAAAATATTGTCTGCGTAAAAGAGAAGTGAAAGGTGACAAAACAAAGACGTGTTCTATTATGCACAATATCAGAATTCCGTTGATAAGTAGGATGTCCACCATGTACTGCTCCAAGACAAAGAAAAATCATCTCTTAGATTTTGGTGATTATTTCTTATCATACAGGCAAGTGATAGTACTGGTTAAAGTACACAGATGCTGATAGAATTTGCGGGCATATTAGTTTATTAATACCTCAAGTGTTTTAGTTTGGAACCAAATTTGTTCCTCAATTATAGAGCTATACCGTAAGTGTTGTGCTCATATATCTAACATCTCTACGGATGCATATTCTACAGGTGATAAAAGGTAAGCTGACAGAAATATTACTCCGATGTCAGGTTACAGAAATATAAACAAATTCACCGTTAAAAAAGCAATAAAGGTGGAAAACTTATATAACCACCTTCCTTTTCAGGATAAGCTACATCACATAAAAAAAATACTGTCAATATATTTTTTTCATGTATATATTTAATATAAAGTAACAAGGAGATAGGATACCAGAGATTTTCCAATTTTTAAATTTCAGATGTTGAAATGAAAGTGAGTCGAACAAAAGGAAATAAGAACATGAACTGTGTTTTAAGTAATACAGGGTGAGGCAAAAAAAACAAACAAACAAGAACTCTCATATTAACATTAATAAGAAATGCATGACGGATGCTAATCAACATTTAGTATATAATCTATAAGTGCATAAAACACAGTTTAATTTCAGTTAGTTTTGAATATATTTCATAATTTCTTGGCATATAGCAGCCTTCTGTTTAACCCTTTAAATGCCGACATCTCTGTGAGAGATGTGCAAAATATCAGCTAAAAATTCCAGCGTCTCTCACATTTGTTATATAAATTCAAATAAAAAAATGTTGTGTAAAAAAAGATTTCCTATATGGGGTAAATATTACAGGTCATTATGATGAATAAAAAAGGTTTGCTTATTTATTTGTTAGATATAGAAGCAGGTTCCAAAACATTCTTCTTTATATGGCTACCCTATATACAAACAATATCACCATATACATAAAACTTTCAGGCCTACTATGTGGTATAACAGAGTTCCTTGCTTCTGGGTGCCCACCATTTTAGATAGCATTCTAATATTTAGATGCATTTTGATAGTACTTATTGTTACAACTGTCATGCTTTTGAATGCATCTGACAATTATGTATAACCTTGCAAACTTATTTATTGTTCACATAATTTTTGTATGAGATTCCCTGAGTGCCCATTCATTTTCTGGTTATATGCTGTGGGCAGTACTACGCTGCTGCCTTCTGTTAGCTGGCACCGGGGCAAGCTATTGATAATTGCAGCTCATCTTAGTCCTGAGTGACGGCCCTTCCTGCTCTCTATCTCACACACACACCGATGGTGGAAATAGTGGCGGGACCCTATTCAATGATGTCTTACCCGACAGCACTGAACACGGATCTCGGAAGAACGGGCCTGACTTTACAAGCAGTCGGTCCCGTTCTGCCGAGAACGGCTGGGAATTGTTGAGCACCCGGCTGTAGCTTGACGATTTTCATCTGTATATCGTGGCCACGCCCCCTTTTTCGATGCTCGGCAGGCGGGGCACCGGACTGAATACCCCCATAGGGTTAATAAAGGTTCTTAGTCAATGTTTGTAGAGCTCAGCTTCAGATGGTCCTGTTGGCTGTGCAGCCTTTCATGAAGTGGATGTGGATTGTTTTCCGTCCAATAAGGAAAATTCTGCTGGTTAACTTAGCCAGACAAATTAAAGTGAGAATAGTCAGGGAAATGCAGCAATAACGGTCGTAACTTCATAGAAATTGCTAGAAATCTCACAACTGAAGGCCAACATCTGGCTGATACATATTAAAAACCAACTGCAAATAAAGTGAATTTTATGCACTTATGTGGTAGATTTATGAATAGCATTTACCATGCCTTTTTTGTTAACCTTTAACATCTGGGAGGTGTTTTTTGCATCACTCTTTATGTAAAATGTACAAGTTGAAATGTATGACCGATTATTCCCCTTTATTCACTTCTTAAAACCAATAGCCTTGCAGTAAGGTGACTCAGTGACTCAAAATAAATGTGCTTGGAGAGGGGTTAGATGATGCCATTCTGCCCATTGGATGGGTTAATAATAGTAGGGAAGCCTCTCTACCTGGAATACCTTTGGAGATGTCCAAGTCTTGGATGCCTGGGATGATGTTGTGCTTCCAATCCCCCACCTCTAGCATTCTTCCTATGTGACTCTGCTCAGTATGGCACTGATTGTGTTTTGTGGGGGCGCTTGGTTTTGTGTTAGGTTTGTAAGGGAGAGCAAGCTGTGACAGAAGACTTAGCTTTTTGGAATTGTTAAGATGATTTTTTGTTTCTAAGGAACAAAGCAAACACACCAATTAACACCACAGAACATGCAAACCCACATCACGTTTACTTTGTTTTCCAGCAGAACATGGCTGCACAAACTAATGTGAATATGTTTTTTGTCATACACTATGCTTGCAAGAACTGTGCCTGGATATGTATTTTAAATGCATTTGCTGGAAGACAAAGTGAGTAAAACTACATATACTGTATGTGACACATTTTTATTTCCCCAGCCAATAGTGCCAGTATTGCATGTGATCCTTATAAGTCCACAAGTGTACTTCACATCTGGAACGAATGTAAGCAATTGTTTGTGGCATGACCGGCAGTGCCAGTGGGGTTTTGTTGCTTTCAGCAGAAAAAAAAGGGTCACACGGTATTATAGAGTAGAGTATTTAAAAGGAAGCAGAGAATATTTGGGACTAAAGAAGAAAACTTCCCTACTTGGAGTGCTAGATGCTATCTCTTATGCAGTCACTATTTAACTTAATTGTGTAACACAGCAAAACAGTATAATACTAGAATCAGAATGGAGAGCACTTCAACACAAATAGATAATAATAAAAGCTCTATTGTGCCATTAGTCTAGACAGTCAATCTCCTTAAGTATCCCTTTAAATAGTGAAATAGCTTTACCTCTGTGTAATATCAAATTAAATATGCATAGATTGGGAAAAAAAAGCAAAATACAATAAATGTAACCTGCAAGAGTCCAGCTATTTGAGATGGTGAAAGTAGGTAACTGACTGAATGGACATTAAGCAGTGGGGAACTCTTGTTGAATTGGCGGTGACAGCTGTTGATGTTCTGCTTGTATGCGGCGTAGCCTGAAGCACAATTCACCTGAGGGCATTTGTGAGCCCTACCACATGGCAGAGTAATCAATAGATCAAAGATGTTGGAGCGCACGTTAGCCCGCTACACCTGCCCTGAGTATTTTGAGTTTTTATGGTGTGACCAGAAGTACTAGGTGACTTGGAACACCTGCACGCAAAGTGGCGCCGTACTGCAGAGTGAGCAGCAGCTCATGGTTTGTCAACGTCCGTACTGAGGAAGGACTGGCTGCAGCCTGGCATCTGCATTATTTCTGGATTCCATTGTGTCACCAATCATCGATCCCGAGGTCAGCGCCCCCCTTCCATGCATCCCCAGCACTTTCCTTGAAGGTGCTCCAAGATTACTCTGCCGTGTAATAGCACACTGTTTACAAGTGCCCTCAGGTGAATTGTGCTTCAGGCTATGCCACACAGAAGCAGTACATCAATGGCTGTCACCGCCAATTGAACAGGAGTTCCCCACTGCTTCATGTCCATTCAAATGGAGTCAGTTACCTACTTTCACCATCTCAAATTGCTGGACTAAAGACTCTGCTCTGGGGAGACTCCTTGCAGGTTACATTTATTGGATTTTGCTTTTTTTCAAATCTATGTATATTTAATTTGATATTACACGGAGGTAGAGCATAGCGCTTACCATTTAAAAAGATATTCAAGGACATTGACTTAGATTAATGGCACAATAGCCTATATTAACAAGTATATTTAAAATCTATACGATTACTTACCAGTGAAGTTCATTTAGAGGCAATTATCTGTGGCTCAATTTGAATGTATGTTTATTGTTAACATCTATTTAGATGTGTTTTATATGTAAAATGATTAAATATTATCAATTTGTGTTGCATCGCTCTCTATTGATATTTTTTATGGTCTACTCAGAGATCCAGTATACCTGGCGAGAGCTACTTTCTACATAAATTGATGTAGATATTTAATTTTATACACAGAGTGTCTTTTGATAGGAGTCTTTTGATATTGATTTGCTTAGCACCTGAACCTTTTTAATAATGGTTTTATTTTTATTTGTGACACAGTGCTCCCTTCTCTTTAGGAGAGCAACAACAGGCCATAAATATAAACCACAATAAGGTTCAGAGAGGGTATTTGATCCAGTTTTAAAATACTATCCAATCAATGAAGAATTATCTTTCCCCTGCTTGCTTTCTGCCTCGCACCTCTATCTCTGATATATTAAACAATTCACAGTTGTTTCTTATCTGCTGGCATATTAATGATCAGCTTGTGGTGTACCAATTTTTCTTTCAAAAGTTTTGGTCCCAGAAAGCAAATAATTTTGTGGGCTTACAATGAACTTGCCACCCTATCATCACTAGTAAATAAAAAGGGTAACTATCACCAAATAGCTTGCTGCTTTTAGGAGTTCAGTTATTTATTTATTTATTTATTTACAGTTTCTTATATAGCGCAGCATATTCCATTGCGCTTTACAGTTGCTAGTTGGAGAATATATACCAATAGCTCAAGGTTGTGATAAAACTAAAATGCACAAAAAAAAATCATTTTTGCTGATAGCTTCCCTCTGAACTACTGTTAGGACGTACAGAAAGATTCATGCAAGTGGAAAGGAAAGTGACGGATATGTAAAGTAGCTCTACACGTTTTTAGTTACAGAAGAAAGTTGTGTTCTCATACACGGTTTCACAACAATCCAGTGATTTATTTGATATGCAACACTTGTATATCTACATTTAGTCAGAAACTTTATCCGGAATGCTACAATGCAGTGCCCACATATTTTGTACATCAAAAGTTCCGTTGTGGTTCGCATACAGATACAGATTCAGTTACACACAGATATATAGGCGTTTCACATGCAAAAATGTAAGTGGTTTTGTTGCATTAAATACAGCGATTGGCACAGCTCACTTGCGCCAGGTGTCTCGCACCATGTGAGGTATTGAGGAGGACACCTCTGTAAAGTAGCTTTATAGGTCCTCTGGTTAATAAACAAAGTAGCTCTGCAGGTTTTTGAGATGAAGCAGTTCTGCACACTTTCTAGTTATATAAAGAAAAGCCTTAGGGACAGTAAAGTAGCTCTGCAGGTTATCTAGTTAAGTATAGCAGTTGTGCATGGTTTGTAGTTACAGGAAGCAAAGCAGCTCTGCCAGTCCCCTATCCAGAGAAAATAAGACCGCTCCGATAGGCATCTAGTTAGAGAAAGTGGGTCAGCTCTGCAGGTCATCTTTGTAGAGAAAGTAAAGGATGGTCCTTTAGAGAAAGTGAAGAGAAACTAGTAAGAGAAACTAGTCCACTAGTAAGAGAAACTGAAGCAGCATAGCTTGTCCTTTAGTAAGAGAAAGTGAACCAGAGTTGTTGGTCCTCTAGAGAAAGTGTAGCAGCTCTGCTGGTCCTCTAAATAAGGAATGTGATGCAGTTCTTTTGGTTCCTTAGTTAAAGTAAAGCCGTTCTGCTGGTCCTCTAGTTAGAGAATTAGAAGCAGTTCTGTTGGTTCCCTAGTTAGTGAATGGGAAGCAGCTGTGCTGATCTCTAGAGACAGTGAAGCAGCTCTGCATGTCCCCTAGTTAAAGACAGTGAACCAGTTCTTCTGGTCCTCTAATTAGAGAAAGTGATGCAGTTCTGCTGGTCCTCTAATTGTATAAAGTGACAACATTTTTCTGGCCCTCTAAGTTGATAAAGTGACGAGTTCTGCTGGTCCTCTAGTAAAATAAATTGAAGCAGCTTTGCTGGTCCTCTAATTGAATAAAATGACGCAGTTCTGCTGGTCCTCTAATTAGAGAAAGTAAAGCAGTTCTGCTGGTCCACTAGTTAGAGACAGTGAAGCAGCTCTGCAGGTCCCCTAGTTTGAGACAGTGAAGCAGTTCTGCTGGTCCTCTAATTAGAGAATGTAAAGCAGTTCTGCTGGTCCCCTAGTTAGAGACAGTGAAGCAGTTCTGCTGGTCCTCTAATTAGAGAAAGTGATGCAGTTCTGCTGGTCCTCTAATCAGAAAAAGTAAAGCAGTTATTCTGGTCCCCTAGTTAGGGACAGTGAAGCAGTTCTGTTGATCCCCTAGTTAGGGACAGTGAAGCAGTTCTGCAGGTCTTCTAGAGAAAGCAAAGTAACTCTGCTGGTCCTCTGATTAGAGAAAGTAAAGCATTTCTGCTTGTCCTATAATTAGAAAAAGTGAAGCAGTTTTTCTGGTCCTCTAATTAGAAAAAGTGAAGCGGTTCTGACAGTCCTGTAGTTAGAGACAGTGAAGCAGCTCTGCAGGTCCCCTAGTTAGAGAAAGTGATGCAGTTCTCCTGGTCCTCTAATTAAAGAAAGTGATGCAGTTCTGTTGGTCCTCTAATTGGATAAAGTGACGCAGTTCTGCTGGTCCTCTAATTAGAGAAAGTAAAGCAGTTCTGCTGGTCCACTAGTTAGAGACAGTGAAACAGTTCTGCTGGTCCTCAAATTAGAGAAAGTGACGCAGTTCTGCTGGTCCTCTAATTAGAGAATGTAAAGCAGTTCTGCTGGTCCCCTAGTTAGAGACAGCAAAGCAGCTCTGCAGGTCCCCTAGTTAGAGACAGTGAAGCAGTTCTGCTGGTCCCCTAGTTAGGGACAGTGAAGCAGTTCTGCAGGTCTTCTAGAGAGAGCAAAGTAGCTCTGCTGGCCCTCTGATTAGAGAAAGTAAAGCATTTCTGCTGGTCCTATATTTAGCAAAAGTGAAGCAGTTTTGCTGGTCCTCTAATTAGAAAAAGTTAAGCGGTTCTGACAGTCCTATAGTTAGAGAAAGTGAGGCAGATCTGCAGGTCTTTTCGTTGGAGACAATAAAGCAGCTCTGCGGGTCTTCTAGTTGGTGACAGTGAAGCAGCACTTTGGGTCGTCTATTTAGAGACAGTGAAACATCTCAGCAGTTCCTCTAGTTAGATACAGTGAAACAGCTCAGCGGGTCCTCTAGAGAAAGCAAAGTCTCTCTGATTAGAGAAAGTGAAACAGTTCTGTTAATCCACTGGTTAGGGACAGTGAAGCAGTTCTGTAGGTCTTCTAGAGAAAGCAAAGTAGCTCTGCTGGTCCTCTGATTAGAGAAAGTAAAGCATTTCTGCTGGTCATATAATTAGAAAAAGTGAAGCAGTTTCTCTGGTCCTCTAATTAGAAAAAAAGTGAAGCGGTTCTGACAGTCCTATAGTTAGAGAAAGTGAGGCAGATCTGCAGGTCTTTTCGTTGGAGACAATAAAGCAGCTCTGTGGGTCTTCTAGTTGGTGACAGTGAAGCAGCACTATGGGTCGTCTAGTTAGAGACAGTGAAACAGCTCAGCGGGTCCTCTAGAGAAATCAAAGTCTCTCTGATTAGAGAAAGTGAAGCAGTTCTGCTGGTCCTATCTTTAGAAAAAGTAAAGCAGTTCTGCTGGTCCTCTAGTTAGAGAAAGTTAATCAGTTCTGCTAGTCCTCTAGAGAAAGCAAAGTAGCTCTGCTGGTCAATATAAAAACAGGTATAAACCAATATACCATGCGCTATAAAAGCAGCCTGAGGTACTACTACCAATATTTGAAGAACCATTTAAAAAAAACATACAATACCAAATACAGTTTTGGAGCATTCCTTGGGTGCTTTGCTGTTAAAATTTTTCATTTAAGATGGTAGTAACCAATATACGCTTGTGTCCACCTCGCTAGTAGACATCTATATTTGGTACGAGAAAAAGATGAATAAATGTGTCCTTATGTAAATACTAAAAAGGTTTACAGTATTACACTATTGCACTTTCTTTTTCTTTTTGGGTACTTCCATCTTAAATGAGAAATTTTACATCAAAGCGCCCAAGGAATACTCCAAAACTGTGTTTGGTATAGCTCTGCTGGTCCTCTGATTAGGAGAAAAAAGAAGCAGTTCTGCTGATCCTATCTTTAGAAAAAGTAAAGCAGTTCTGCTGGTCCTATCTTTAGAAAAAGTAAAGCAGTTATGCTGGTCCCCTAGTTAGAGACAGTGAAGCAGTTCTGCTTAGGGTGGCCAATCCTGGGATCGGGATCGACGGGATCCAGGGATTTGGCCCCAAAACCCCGGGACTTCAATCCCGGAATTGGAGTTTCCAAGCCCGGGATTTTGTGATTAGACTGCGCATGCGCGCAGTCTAATGCCGGGCAACGTCTGAGCATCGCTCAGACGCTGCCCGACTTCTCCCGGCAGCAGTGCGCAGCGTGACCTCTCAGCGTGAGATCAGGCAGAGGTCGCGCCCGGCCCATCCCCCCACCCAGCAACCGGGCTCCTGGCAACCCTGCTGCACCCTCAAATGTAAGTAAATATGGGGCAGCCAGGGCGTCTTTTTATTAGGAAAGCCAATCCCAGGATTGAGCATTTTTCAATCCCGAATCCCGGGATTGGCTTCCCTAGTTCTGCTGGTCCTCTAATTAGAGAAAGTGAAGCAGTTCTGCTGGTCCTCTAATTAGAGAAAGTGAAGCAGTTCTGCTGGTCCTCTAATTAGAGAAAGTGAAGCAGTTCTACTGGTCCTCTAGTAAAAGAAATTGAAGCAGCTCTGTTGGTCCTCTATTAGAGAAAATGAAGCAGTTCTGCTGGTCCTCTAATTAGAGAAAGTGAAGCAGTTCTACTGGTCCTCTAATTAGAGAAAGTGAAGCAGTTCTGCTGGTCCTCTAATTAGAGAAAGTGAAGCAGTTCTACTGGTCCTCTAGTAAAAGAAATTGAAGCAGCTCTGTTGGTCCTCTATTAGAGAAAATGAAGCAGTTCTGCTGGTCCTCTAATTAGAGAAAGTGAAGCAGTTCTACTGGTCCTCTAGTAAAAGAAATTGAAGCAGCTCTGTTGGTCCTCTAATTAGAAAGAGTAAAAAAAACTCTGTTAGTTCCCTAGTAAGAAAAAGTGCTCATATGCTGGTCATCTAGATAAAATGAAGCAGCTCTGCTAGTCCTCTAGAGAAAGCAAAGCATCTCTGCTGAGACAGTAAAGCAGCTCTGTGAGTCCTCTAGCTAGAGACAGTGAATCAGCTCTGCTGGTCCTCTAATTAGAGAAAATGAAGAGGTTCTGCTGGTCCTTTAGTTAGAGAAAGTGAAGCATTTATGCTGGTCTTCTAGTAAGAGAAAATGAAGCAGCTCTGACGGTCCTTTAGTTAGAGAAAGTGAAGCAGCTCTGATGGTCCGGTAGTTAGAGACAGTGAAGCAGCTCTGCGGGTACTCTAGTTGGAGACAGTGAAGCAGCTCTACTGGTACTCTAATTAGAGAAAGTGAAGTAGCTCTGCTGGTCCACTAGTAATGAAAGTTATTGCTAGTTCTCTCATTAGGGATAGAAAAAGATTCTGTCGCTTCCTCACTTGTATAGCCTGTACATGGGATAGAAATCTCCCATTAACTAAATTTGATATTAGAACTAGCAGAAAGCAATGCAACTGAAAACACTGAACAGTTATACAACAGAGAACATGAATGTGTGAAACAGAGAACATGAATGTGTGAAAATTGATGTCTACATATATGGGCATGAGTATAGTTGTAGGGATACATATGTTAGTGTCATAAAACAAATGTAAAATTGTGAAAAAAAAAAAAGATTAAGCTCAGACCTAGATTTGATCAGAGATATGCTCAAAATGACCCCCCCCCCCCCCCCCCCAATTGTACAGTGTATTGTAAAAAGCTGGAGCTTTACGAATATAATCTGCACATTAGAAGCATGAGGGAGTCATCATTTGCCGGAGGTAGCATGGTCCACCTGTAACAATGATACAAAACACCAGCACCAGCCCAATCTTTGCCCAAAGCTTAGCTTGAGGGAAGTAGCTTTTTGGCTACAACAAAATAGCAGCAGCAATATTTTATTCATTACATCATTTGTATAGAAACATTTTTTTTTTAAATAAACAGATAATTAAACGTCAGAATGGTCTTAGCAAAATAAATGTGCTGGAGATCAGGAGATATACTACTGGACCAGGCTGGTGTCTTAAAACCTCCACTGCAAAAATAACATGAATATCTTTTATGCGGTCCATGACCTGCTAGCTACATATGTCACTAAATCCTGGGTCACACCTGTCAGGCAACAAGGCACTTACTGTTGGCTATGTTGGAAGCCGTGTAACTGTCGGCCATTCCAGAGACCTGACTTGCAATGCTGATTTCACTTGCTCTTCTGTACCCCCTGAAGTGGGGAGCTGTTATGGGGGAGGAAGGGAAGGCATTTTCCACGAAGACTGCACCATGAAACTGAACAACATCCGCTATGAAACCGAAGAAAACAAAAGAAAACAAAACAGGAGAACAGGGAGAAAAACAAACAAACAAAACAAAAATGAAATTAAAATTTTTGACCCAAACAGGACAAGAAAACAAGAAGGCATTAGGAAGGATGAAGATGCAACACCTAAGATGTGCATGTTGTAAAGCATTCAGGAACATAAAATAAGATGCATTTAATTGTCAAACCCACACAAAGACAAGCCAATGAAATATCAACCAAGAATCTATTTCATTCCAATGCTTGGAGGAGCCAATGAAAGGCAAATGTGAAAGACATTGGTTTTCAGGCTGGGCTACAAAACATTGCTTTACAATGCAATTTAGAAAGCTCTTGCTACTCAAATCCTTATATACATATATATGTACATGATGTGTGTATGTGTGTGTATATATATTTATATACACACACACATACACAGTATATATATATTATAGACTTGTCTATGCACACATATATACATATAGAAACACACACATGTATAGATATAGTATCAGGAGTTCGAACAGAAATAAAGTGGGCAGGGAAAATCAGTGCTAAAGCTCTGTAAATTGCAGGGATAAAACACAGCGGAAAGGGAAATAGATCGGTTTCATATGGTACTTTATTTATAAAACTTGAGATGTCCTTTAGATATACTGTGAATGGCCCCAAATTGAATGCACTGGAACAACACTGCTTACAAAGGCTTAGAACGGTCTAGCTTAATGACTTGTGCTGGAAAGGCAAACAATCTGAAAAGTGGATGTTTCCAGGCTGGTTACACACAATTCAATACAATTAATCCGGGTACACAATACTACGAGCAATCTTTCTGATGGTCGAGATTAATTTCCTTTGCCCCAGACCATCCGAAATTGCCCATACACACTGTGAAATCAAATTAAATTCATTAAATTGTACCACATCACACTCTTCTAATTGACCATGCAACACAGCCATCCAGAAGATATCTTGTGCAACTCGTGGGAGTAAACAATTGTGAATACACACTGTACATTTTGCACAATTTGATCAATTGTGCCGATATCGTGCAGATGTGTACCCGGCTTCACACTTCCGTATTGAAAGAGCCATAAATTCTATTATGTTATGTTCTTAATAGACACTAAGGGACAGATGCATCCAGCTTTAAAAAGTGATAAAATAGAGAGTGATAAAAAACCAACCAATCAGCTCCTGTCTGACATTTTTCAAACACAGCCTGTGACATGGCAGGTAGGAGCTGATTGGCTGGTTGTATCACTCACCATATTATCCCTTTTTTGAAGCTTGATACATCTGGCCCTGAGTGCTTAGTACATTTACATTTTATTTACATATTAGACATAACAATGTAAGATATGTAATGAGCTGTAGCAATACATACGATAAGCTCATTTTGTTGTAATATAAAAAAAATTTTTTTAAATTTTTTATTTAAAATGTACAGTAAAATAAAATTATCTTTAAAATCTATATGTAAATCATTCAGTGCTCTTGTGAGATATAGTTTGTATTCATGTTACTTTAAGCAAATTCAAGTCTTCTATATCTGAATTCATGGATAAGAGTAATTTCTTATTTCTATTTAATTTACCATTTTTACAGTTTTACTGTATGTAAAGGTTGTAAAAGATTTTTTTTTTCCATTCTGGCATATTCGATGTTAATCACTTGAAAGAATAATGTATAAAAATAAAATTATATAAAAAACACTTTTTCACCTTTAAATATAACCTGTGTTTAGTCCCTAAAAAACTGGAATAATCAAGTATTAGCTCAATCGGTGGTCCAATATTTTGAGCCAGATTGGGAACCTTACATGGAAAAGAATCATTACTAAGTACAGATGTGTCCTCATACACGAAGCCAAAAAAAGTCAGGGCTGTCTTGGCAAGCAGTTTTGTTGCATCCTATTGTTTCATTTGTACAACTTTGATGCACTTTCAAAAGAAAAAGATGACTGGCACAAGCAGCATCGCATAGGACCTGGGGTGCCAAGAAGGGGTGCTTGGCGCGACTTCAGCAATAGTATGTGAGGACTCATCTGTAATGGTCACTAGCGATACAGGCACAGAGAATTTTCACAAAATATGGAAATAAGTGTCAACTATATGACACTTGGGGGGTAAATTTATTAAAACTTCCAAAAATTAAAAGTGGTGATACCCATAGCCACCAATTAGATTATATCTGTCATTACTCTATTGCATCCTGTAAAATGCTAAACAGAATCTGATTGCTTCCTGTACTATGGGCAACATCACCTCTTTTCATTTTTAGAAGCTTTAGTAAATATACCCCTAGATGGGCAAAAATACAAATTTAGATAAAAAACAACTGCAGACAAACAAGATAAGCCAAATGCTTAGCAGTGGAGAGCAGACAGAATGAAAACAACAGCAATTACTATTGGTTAAAAGCTTATGAGATCTAAAGCTCTGAGTTTAGTCAAGCAAGCTCGCTAGAATCAAAGCAGCCATGTGGGTCATTGAACAATACAAAAGCTTTAACCCTCCTTGAATTTTTTCATCCGAAAGTTTTTCTTTCAAATTGTAGCTTCATGTATGTAAATTACTAGGAGCATTCGGTGTCCACTGTTGGGACTTTAAGGACAGATTAATTTAAACGTGAATTATGAAATACTACTAAATTTAAAATCATTTAGAAGCAATGTCTTCTAAGCCTAGTGGCAGACAGAAGCGCATTTTAATAGGCTATTAATAGAATAATTCTAATTCTGATGGTGTTTTAGTGATGAACATTCTGCATATGTAATCATTTTTGGGCTCTTAATGCGTGTTCATTTTTCTAACAGCCTTTTGTTTTGTCGTTACTGTATGACTAATTATACATTCTAGCATGAGCACTGACAGCAATATAGGAAACGAGGGTCTCTATAAATATGCCAGATTTGTAGGACTCAGTGGAAGATCTGAAGCCTGACTCACACGTCAGCACTTTGCAGAAAAGCTTTCGGGTGAGACAGCGCACAGTTCATGATCATGATGCAAAAAATCAAAGACAATAGGAGGGGTGGATACACACATTCAACACAAGTGGTCTGTTTACTGGAAGTGTCTTGGCAGCTTAGGACAGGAACAGGGATACTGGTTTCGATGATGCCATCTTGACGTTGGAGAGCAACCGGTGGGCTGCCTTCCATGAGAAGGATGGGGTTGTTCTGCACAGCCTCAACTAAATGTTGATGAGAGGGAAACAAAAAATAAAAAGACAAAAACGCTACAAACATTTAACCAGACAATGTAACAGAGAACATACATAAGTCACAACGCCACTCTTCCTGTTGAAAAGCAATTTTCCCGGTTTGATGCTGAGGGCTAAATAATGGGTTTAAGCCTTACCCTGTGATAGCCTTTTACAAAGAAGACACCAATTTATTACCACAGCTTTCTTGCTGTGCACATTTAATATCAATTTCCTTAGTAAAATTGCTAATTAGCTTCAATGTTACAGATGAGGCAATGTTCCCTACTAGCTAGATTTATAGGCCAAGAGTGCGCAGTCCTCTCCTTTTACTTCAATGTACATTACAGAACTGCTGTTCATGTTGTCTGCCTGACTGTACAGCGCTACTGAATCCGTTGGTGATATATTAAATAGGCATCCCCATACATAAAAACCAATATAACAAGCAATGTGTGCGTGTGTGTGTGTGTGTGTGTGTATATATATATATATATACATACACACAATCTGAATAGGCAAGATGTTCAATGTACGTAGTAATGCATCACACAAATTTGCTTTTTTTTTATTTTTAAGACTATATATGGCCTATTTCAGATACTGTGTTTGTTCACGATTGTAAAGAATTGTGGAATATGGTGGTGCTATACACATAAAGGTTTAAAGCTTAATAATAAATACTGGTGAAATCGATGCAATAAAAAATACAGTATCTATCCTTATGTATCAATGCCTACTGTATTTCCCTATAGATTGTAAGCTTGCGAGCAGGGCCCTCCTATATTTTGGCTGTCTGTAAATACCCTGTTTGTTGTATCACTGCCTTCTTTGTAAAGCGCAATGGAATATGCTGCGCTATATAAGAAACTGTTAATAAATAAATAAGGCAGTCTGGCAATGGATAAGTAGTAACAGTGTCATACATCTCTACATAATAAGCATATAAAACACTTTCCTGGAAGGTGTGGAGTTATTACAGTGTATACAGCAGAGCAACTTGAGAATAATTAGGTGCAATGTCAGTACAGAACATGAGCTTTACAGCACCCAATGAGAGAGAAAATCACACTAAAGGCCTTAATAAGAGTTGGTCACTGTTGTGCGCATGCGTGCAGATTGTATTGCGTGCATGTGCGAGCCAAAATAGCTCATCGCAATCCTCTCGTAATTGGACCCACAGAAAGGAGATGTTTGGGGGGTGGAAACTGGACATTTCAGGAATTGTATAAAAAAAAAAACCTAAAAAATGTAGATGTGCCCAGGCCTTTTAAGAGAGGGTGTGTGACGTAAGCGCTGGCCTCAATCAGTCTGTCTGCCACAGAGTTGTGGGAGAGTTAGGATTACTCACATTTGTACAGTCTGGAAAAATCATGCGACGATGAGTGAATTGCGTACGGATGTGCGACACGATACCGGATAGCGATGTTTTCACAATTCGCTCACAGATTTACATAAGGTGGGCGATCAGGTCTGAATCAGGCCCTAAATCACTTAATTATGTAAATATGTCTTTTCTTTGCTGAATAATGAATTAAATTGCAAAATTACCTCGTCTGCACACAGCTAATGTAGCATATGTTCAATATATGTGACATGATAATGGTATTCAGTGGTGTATCTATGATGGGTGCACATGGCCCCCCGAGTCCCAGGGAGGCCCAGACTGCACCCATTTTTCCAATACTTACCCTTTGGAGTCCAGCCGCAGGGGAAGGAGGACTTCTGAGATCCCAAAAAATGGTGCGGTGGCCTGAATTCCCCACAGTGGGGTCTGAGTGCTCTAATACTCAGACTCCGCAGTGCATTTTTCCTGAGGTTTGCGCATACACAGTAGGGTCTGAGATTTCTAGCGCTCAGACCCTACTTCTCCCATTAGAGAGGAGGCAGCATGGCCAGAGGAGGCTGCATACAGGCCTCCTCCTCTCTTAAGGCACCCTTGATGGTATATATAAAGTATACACAACTTTTCAAAGAATAATAATAATAATAATAATCCAACCATTCTATTTGCCCAAGAACTGATGAAAGACCTATACTTAAACAGCACTAATATGTAGATAATGATATCTGTGCTCATATAATCCTTCTTCTAATATAAGTAACCGCAGCGATGTGATTGGTTTATAGTAAATTGATGGTCTGCATTCTCAGAAACGCCATACATCCAAACAGTCCTGAGTTAGGATGGGCAGTCCTGATTAGCTGTGCTCTGTCCACAGGAACAGGAAGTTGGTTGGTATTTCCTGCTCAAGGACACTCTGCATAGCAAGGTGAGAGCGGAAAGTGAGAGCGGCAATGTATAAATGTTAGATTGGAGGTGAGAGGAACAAGTGCAGCATAGTGCTTTCATTCTTCTAAGCACACCAGGGGACCACAGCACAACATGACTAATACAAAACAATCCAAAGTTGGGAGGAATGGTTTAGCCCATATAATGGCTGCCTCCATGTACAGGCAAACGTACAGTAAGTTATTAGGTGCTGTGTAGTATAATTAACACAAAGAGAACGTTTTTTACATATGCGATAACGGTTTTGTACATCAGGCATGGTGGGCATTTTGTCTACAAAATTGTGATATATCATTTCCCCTTACATTATTTATGGACTTTTAAAGAGTATATCAGGACAAGCACGAAATTGGACTTAATAACCTTCCTTAATCACTTCATTTACTGATCAATTTTCCAGAAAAAATGACAACTGTCAAATATGTATATGTATATAGGCATATCAAATACCTACAGTATATACCGAAATGCTATAGATATGTGGGCTTAAAGTGACATATGCGTGAGGCTAATATATGGTTAGGCTGGAGTCCATGGGCTTCATTTACAATGCACACTGTAACACCAAATCTTATTTGGTAGCAATGTGCCCCTTCATTTACACAGGAGCAACTAGCCTCTTGCCAAGATGCCTCTGGAGGAAGATACCAAGGTCTGCAAAGAACCAGAAGAGCTTCCATGTGCATTACAATGTACCAAGCTTCACAGAGCAGTGTCAAACAATGTGTGATTTCTGACACAAAATATAATTTCTAAATCTAATTACTCAAGACATACGAACAGTCCAGGATTTAAGGATTTCCATGCTTGAGCACCAATGGCTAAATTGAGAAGCGCTGATATAAAGGATTAGAGTGGATGCATTTAGTCCGATATGTAATGATAGAGTGTTCACCGTTTTTACGCCACAAAAAGTGGTCGGCGGCTGGACCTTGTGCAGTTTGCTCTTTCTTGTGGTGTCTCCCTCCTGATTTTGTCCATGCACCTAAACAAAGCTCACTACGAGCTTGCACATGTGCCTAGGGCAATGCGAGCTTGCACATGTACCCAGGGCACAGGGTAGCCATGCACCATAAAATGTGATTATCAAACTTGTATACTGTGGGTCTGATACAGAAAATGCTTGGCAGCTCCACCAACTCCCCCGTCGCCTTAACAGAAATATCTGATATATTTTAATACATATTTATAGGAAAGGACAATATAAAAGTCAGCCACTGTTGCTTACCCAAGAGTGCAGAGTTGCCATCCCCCAGTGGAAACCTCTGGTATCGAGGGACATTGAAGGGCGGCAGCAGATGGAATTTCTTCTCCAGAAGTGGTTCAATGCGTGATGCGGAGGGGTCAGCCGGATGGAACAGGTTGTAAACCTGCTGGCAGCCAGGTCTGAGCTGGAAAACTGGCAATAGTACAAATAAGAAAAAGGCAGTAGTAGAAAAGCAGAGCAATGCAAGTCTACAGACCCACATAAGGTAGTAAAGGTAAAGTAAAGGTCCATACACACTGGGCGATTACGTCCAGCGTGTATGGACAGCGATGATCGCTTTCATCGCTGGGGGGAAAGCTGCTCAGTGCATACACACTGAGGAGCTTTTCCCCTGCCCGGTGCGGTCAGAGCGGGTGGGTTTGCATAGGGAAGTGCTAAGCAAAGCCATCCACAAAGACGAACATCACAAATACCAGCAGATGAGTGGCTTTCCCAGCTATGATGTGGGAGAACGCATCACTGCTCACCGCCGGGCCATACACACTGGACGGCTTTGAGCTGAAAGCCGCTCAAACTTTTGAGTGCCTTTCAGCGCAAAGCCGCCCAGTGTGTATGGGCCTTAAGGACATTACTATTTCAGCTTTTTCCAAAAAAAGAAGAAAGTTCTAAAGATGACAAAGGCTGTTATGTGTCTATTTATTCAAACCAAACTATTATGCACACCAACAGGTCAAAAACATTAGAATGTGTATATAATTATATACAAGAGAATGAACATATAATTGCCCTACAATGGTTTTCTTTATACTTTAGCAATTTTCATGCAAATGAAGCGCATGTGTGTGTTGTCATTTATCAAGTACTGTTACACTAAGCAGAAAATGTCTCAGTCAGAGGAGAGTGTAACCATCATGTAAAATTCTGATGGACTTATGCTGGCCACACATCATACAAACTTTCCTCCAACCATCCAATTAGTTGCCACATTTTTATTCCATCGAAGCAACTAGTTGGATGGTTGGAGGAAAGTAGGTCTGTTGTGTGGCCAGCACCATGGACTATACCAGTGGTGGCCAACCTGTGGCTCTAGAGCCTCATGCGGCTCTTCCCCTTGTAAAGTGCGGCTCCTGCTCCCACTGCTGCCTGCCGCCCACCGTCTGTCCCAGTCCCCCCTGCTGCCGGTTCCCTGAATCCCTTCTCCTTCTGAGGGGAGGAGAGCGCGCATTGCGCATCCTTGTGACTGGGCCGTCCGCCAATCAGAGCTCGTGGGCCAGCAGCCAATCAGGAGCTGGCCAGTGAGCTTTGATTGGTGGGCGGCCCAGTCACAGGGAAGTGAGGGGGAAGGAGACGTGCGGTGTGCTGTGCTCTCCTCCCATCGGTGACATGACAGGAGGACTGCAGGGGGACACCAGACTGTCCTCTACCCAACTGGCAGCAGCAGCAACAACTGGGAAATTTGCACTGTGGGGGCATAGCAGTTTGTGGCACTGTGGGGGCATACCCGGCACCGTGTGGTGCATACCAGGCACCGTTGGGGGCATATGTGTATCTGGCACTATTGGGGGCATATGTATATATGGCACTGCACTATTGGAGGCATATTTGTATCACACCCACCAAAGGGGTCAAAATAGGCTACGCCCCTTTTTTTGGCGCATGCGCCTTCGGCGCACGCATGATGTCGGCTCTTTAGCTTGACTACCGATATTTTCGGCTCTTTACCTCTGACCGGTTGGCCACCCCTGGACTATACCATTTCCTGCTTGAGGAGGATCCATTAAGCTGTTTGTCTATCTTAACTATCAGTGTGGAAACTGTGCGGAAAGTCCCCTAATATCAGTTAGATCATTTAATGTAGCGATCCAAGTAAAACATGACATTTTCAGAAATGTAACATTGCCGTACATAAGCCTCCTATAATTCTATGATAGTTCTTTGCTATATATACAGTATATATATGACCTTTACATATAAAGCCTGGCCTGTACAGCATTTTTTTATGCATCTTGTCTAGTCTACATGTTAGGCAGTTTTAGCAGTGGAACACCTTGACCTATTTATAAAGGGCAAAATGCAACATGCCTTTTAATTGACACCTTGCTTATACAGCCTGCCAGTGCTGCCACGTAACCAGACTCCACAGATTAAGTGGAGGGCTTGGGGTAACGCCCCCATAAGTGATGTTGACGGCTATGCACGCCTACATTTGTAGCTGACAGGACCACACCACCCCCATTAGTTATGCCAGCGGATGCCTCCCCCAATTTGGGATACTGACAGCAATCGCCATGTTGCTCTCCCTTTTCGACCGAGTGCACCCCTGCACCCCGCCCTCATCACATTGGTATCACTATCATTAAATATAAAACATATAGTAAGTGTAAACAACATTATGCTGTGTATTACCACGCATTATAGCAATGTAACAGTTAAAATGTAACAACCCGTGTAAGAGATAATTCTTCAGATCTTAAACTTACTGTCGAGTGCTGGAATAACGATTTTCCTCAAAGCTAGAACCAGTCCAAGAGGAGAACCAAATAGGAAGAAATCGGCGATCTCAAAGTCAAACTTTCCAATACTGCCTCCATCCAGCATTGTGGAGCTGCTAGATCTTCGGGAGCCTGGATCGTTTCTCAGGACGCTTGAGTGTAAACTGTAATGTAAATAGTCAAAGATGTTTTAGTAAGGGTGTGAAACAGTCAGACTTCAGGGCAATATATGCAGTGAATTAGTGCATGTTTATGTTATTACAAATGTCACAAGAAACTAAATGCCTTATATATGTTAGTAGGGCAGTGGGTTTAATTGATTTGACCCCACAGATTGCAGAAAATCGGTATCAAGCAACAGGGTCTGGACAACACAGGCATGTCCAGACTGTTTGCATGCTGAGGTCACGAGCAGCTGCTGCGACTCGATATATGTCAGCCCTGTGTCTAGCTTCGCAGCTAGGTTGTGCAGCCATAGTGGCTACCAGTAGTATCTGAGCATGGGGGGAATGGGACGAGATGCGGTCAAAATCCCGTCGCAATGCCAGCACTTTGTCCCTCTATGGATGTCCACGACACCCATAGAGGGAGAATAAAATAGTCTACCTAGAGTAGCAAGGCACCGGGCCCGCTGCGTGGAGAGCGCAGCGAGCCCGCAAGGGGGGGGGGGGGGCGCGGCGATCCACGGCCCCCCTTGTCGACATTGCGGCGGTCGGGATTCCGGTGTCGGAATTTTGACCGTTGGGATTCCGACCGCCGGGATTTCATACTGATCCCAATGGGATGTTGAGATGTGAAGGCAGTTTCCAGTTAGCCGGGCCTGATTCCTTCTCAGCGGCCATTCTCCGCTCAAGCTGGGGGCCGGGCTAGTATATACAAAACATGCTTTATAGTGGTTATATTGCCAAATTGACCTCCATGTTTAGTAGATATCATTCATCGTTAACGAGGCACAGGAGTACGCATCATTAATGATATTGAGTGTCCACACTAGAAGATATTGTGAACAATATCGTTCAGAAGCCCTTTTCTTAACAATGTTGTCTAGTGCGTATGGGGCTTAACAGAAAAGCATTGTAGTTTGCAGGGGGATGCCAAAAACCATACCACTGACCCTGGCTCTGCCTAATGGGGGGGAGAAGGGGGTGGGGGAATTAGGTGGCAGAGGGAAAGGAGTTCCACAACCTATAAGGGACCACTGTATGCCCTGTTTCCCTTACAGTTTACTCAACTGAATGTGCAGACCACTTATTCTAAGTGTTAAATACTTATTTAGCAGAATACTACTTAATGCGCTTACGGAGATTTTTCAACTCAGTAGCAGTAAAACAGGTTTAGAAACCTCAAAGTTCTTATATTTCACTGTAAATCACACCATTTATTTTCAAATGATGTTAGACTAATTATTTTGTATTTCTGGTACTGATCTATAACTATTTATTGATACGTTCATTGCACAGAACACTAAATACGCAACAGTGAACATGTTTAATGCAAACAAAACATTGAATACAATGGTTTATAGATACGAGTGGTAAAACAAAAATGTAATAAGGTTGTTATTGAAAAGAAGCGCAAAAGGAATTTACTGCACTATATACAACCTATTAAAAAATGTATTTAATTAATAAAAATATATAAAATTAAGGGGATATAGCTGGCATCCCAATGGTTAAGTTGCTGGCGGTCAGAAGAAAAGTATCCCAACAGTAAGCATTCCAAACCTAATTATCCCAGGGAGGGTGCAGGGTCGGCAGGATAAGGAAAAGGAGATGCAAAACAATGTGTATATGCAGTCTAGCTTTTCTATACAGAACTGAAATCTCTGCTATAAAAAGGATTGGAATATGACTACAGCTAAAAAAAAATTGCAAATAACAAACAGAAATAATATCCATCTCCTTCTACAGCCCTACCAAGGCCACAGCCACTATCACCTCCCAGATGTATATGCCCATACCTAGAGAGGAAAGCTTGGTGTTGTTTGATGGTGTCCAGCTCATATGTTGAGGAATCACTTCTCTTACGCGGCAGTTGTCTCTTTGGGTCTTCTCCATTACTTCGAGGTATGTCAATATTACTCCGGCTCAAGTGCCGACTGGTCTCCAAGTTTGTACTGCTAGAGCAGTAACTGTTGTTGACACTGATGCCTGGAGACAGGAGGTCAGTGTCCTGAAATAAAAAGAACAGTATGTCTGGTTACTCCTACAGCGGCGGAGCCTACCTGATTCTAGGGCGGGGGCTGCCGCTGGCTGTGATGCCAAAACCCCCCCTTCCCTGCGCTCACCCGCTGCTCCTCCTAAGCTTCTATGTGCTGCTTCAGCTACTGCCCATAGAAGCCAAATTACGGTCCAGGTACCTGTACAATCCAGATGACAGGAACCGGGACCAGCGTATTCACAGTATCTGCTTCGGTACTGCGCATGCGCATACCCAAGGTTCTATCAGCTGCTTTGGCTGCAGCCCATAGAAACCAAAGAGGGAGCCTGAAAGGAGGGAACACCTCTAAATGGGACTGATTTGGTTGACTGGCAGGGCGGACTCCCAACAGAAAGTCACTGCCAGCCACATTAGCGGTAGAGTGGGTCCTGAAATTCACCATTCTCCTTTAAACATATAGTATGGCCACAATAAGGAATTAGCTTTCATGACTATTTATCTTGGTTGATGTGGCTGGGCTGCTTTGGGGCACCATATTGTAACACTTAATCTAGCATTTTATTAGCGCCTATTACTGTTTTCCTAGTGTTAGTGGTCCACTAAATGAGGTCACCTGGTCGCTGTTGGTGGGTCCATAATCTTGGCCAACATTATGCTAAGCACCTAAAATTGACTCTATATCATACTGCTGTTAATTGGTCATAAAGTGTAATACATTGAGAAACTTTCAAACCAAATAATGTCAAGCCTGTTTATTGAGCACAGAAAGTAGTTAAATAGGTCGAAAAAATGCACAGGTCCATCAAGTGTTGCATTGATCCAGATGAAGGCAAAATCAAACACACATGGGGAAATATACTAAGATGGGAGTTCTATTTCACAATGGATGTTGCTATGGGCAACCAATCAGAATTGACTTATTTATCACCTTCTAGAAAATAATAGATAGTATCTGATTGGTTGGCAATAACAACATCCCATGTGAAATAGAACTCCCATCTTAGTCAATTTCCCCCACAGTATGACCGCTGTCAAGTTACCCTCGAAGGGATGAAAAAGTGCCTCACTTTCCATGATATGCTCATGCTGAACTAGAACTTCATTCTTTCCCAATTTGTGGCCCTTGTTCTCTGTCTGACAGCTACAGTACCTGCCCTTGCTTTTTGAACAGATGCATAGTTACATAGTAGGAAGGGCTGAAAAAAAGACTTGCGTCCATCTAGTTCAACCTGGTATAGATATTGCTCCTTAGAAATATATTTTGTTAAAACAAAAGTTCTAATGTATTTGCATGCCTGTAAGCAGAAGCACGCTGTGAGCGACTTACCATACATTTGCATCTGTGACATGCCTTTTTTTATTACTAGATCAGGTGCAGTTTTATGATGGAATTGAAAGGACAGGATTTCTTCATATTTTCTGTTTCACATAGCCACCCGCCCTTCGAGGCCCCAGTTACTACTCATGAATTGATTGAGCACCTTGATTTGTATTTATGTTTATTTGCAAAGCATTTATTTATTGCTAATGCTTTATTTAAAATTGGTCTCATGATGGATCTTTTATATTATGTTTTCATTCAACAATTCAGTGGAAAACAGAGAAGTAGCCACATGCATTATGAAAGAGCTATGCTCGCCCTAATCCTAAATCCACTGCAGTCATGTCTAAAAAAAGGTGCCTTCATTGAACAGATATCCAGTGCTCAGGTCGCCCATAGAGCGTATAATGTACATTTCAGCATATCACAGCCAGGGGAAGCACTTTCCTGCTCTTAGGTATGGTTCTGCTTAATCAGATACGCCTCCCATACACCGCAAATAGGCTGCTTGCTAGGAAACCTCATTACCACCGAAGCTGATCATGGCATAATGAGGTTTTTTCGTCAGGAGCAGAACTTATTCCCAAACAAGCTCTACATATACAGGGTGACTGTGAATTTAAGTACAGTATCAAAAGCTTCTACATCGCATAGATCTGATGAGTTTCCTAATGTGTTCTGATCCCAAGTGATCAGGCAAAATGACTCTCGGAATTAGGGAGAGCGAGAAACCAGCAAGTTGATGTTTATTTTCCAGTGCTACTGTGATACAATGGAATCTGCTTTGACTAATGTAATGCATTTGTAAGCAGGATATTAGCTAACAAGACTAAAGCCACAAGACCTTATTGTTTCAGTAAGAGAATACTTTTGTGGTTCTGCTATAACAAGTCCAAAGCTGAAATAGGCTGGGACAACAATGATGCTAATGTTTAATATATTGTGCAGACAGCACTTGGAACATTCTACACCCCAACCATTGCTTTTACATACATTGCTTTCTCTTTTATGGCAGTAATATTTAATGTTGATCTAACCCATGTAGGATACGGACTGGAACATATAAGCTGCAATGAATGATCATAGGATAGAGATGGACATCTTGGGCCAAATGTAATCAATTACATGTGCTGAGCGGACACTGCAGACAGCGGTGGCCGAATTAATTTTTTTTTTCCAAAAGATAGGCCAGCCGCTTATTGGCGGAGAGTGCACTCACAGGGCGCTCAGTGCAGCCCAGACCCCGGCATTGCCCAGGTTTTTTCTTATTCTCCTTCCCCCGCAGCTCCCCAGGAATTTACAAGGAATATATCGCATGCCATTTATCCCATGTAACAAAATGGCACATCAAGTGCCAAACTGTTAGTGAGCTCTCCCTGGGAGAAAGGGGTCCTTCAGACAAATCTGCCTAATGTATGGGGGCCTTAAGCCTGATTTTTGAACATGTAAAATGTTATTGATCAAAACATTTAAAAAGTAGCAACAATCTTTGTGTTATAAACAGCATTAAAAGAGAAAAGCGTAGGATACCTGAACACTCACAACACTTCCTCTGCGGCTGCTGTTCTGACTCTCGGACACAGTCTGATTGCTGTAACATAAGGCATCAAATCCCAGAATACCTCCGACACAGTCACCGACTACACACACCTGGAAACAGAGATGGGCTTCAGATTGAATAGTGTCAAGGTGTTCAGATGGCTTTAAATCCTTAAAAATAAGAGACTGGTGAGTATCTCCTATCAGTCATCAAACAGCAGACGACAATCTTGTGAAATGTCCCTCAAAATAATCTTCCCATTTTCTTTATATTGCTGGAACAAGGTTATGATATAAGATATCATAATGGATTTGAGCAAAACATCAAAACCACATGCTACAGTATATTTTCCATATGACATATTAGCACCATTTGTTTGGTGACTTCACCTTGATAGAAGATTTTATGGTACTCTTTACCTAGCACGGCGCCCACGATGTCCATCGCGGTCATCGGGGGTAAAAAATCGCGGCCATCGCATGCACTAAAAAAACGGTGCCCGCGATTTCCCATAGGGATCAATGTTAAAAGTGTGATTGGACGCGATTTTACTGTTCAATGCCCGCGATTTTTCCATAGGAAACAATGTTAAATGGGCCACAGAGCCCTAATAGTCCCCCTGAAGTCTGAAATGGCCCCACAATTGTCAACGCCACCCCACGATCAACGTGAACCCGAAGCGTGGCGAGCGCAGCGAGCCCGCGCGGGGCGGCGGTACGCGTCCTCCGACCTTTTCATACCCCCACTATCCACGTCGGCGTGGAGTTGAGAATAGAATAGTGTGGCGAGCGCAGCGAGCCACCGACCCCGAAGCGTGGCGATCGCAGCGAGCCCCGCGAGGGGACGCGGATACCTGTGAAGCCCGCGAAGGGACGCATTTACCTGTGAAGGTATCCGCGTCCGCTCGCCACGCTTCGGGCTCGGTGGCTCGCTGCGCTCGCCACACTATTCTATTCTCAACTCCACGCCGACGTGGATAGTGGGGGTATGAAAAGGTCGTAGGACGCGTACCGCCGCCCCTCGCGGGCTCGCTGCGCTCGCCACGCTTCGGGTTGACGTTGATCGTGGGGTGGCGTTAACAATTGTGGGGGCCATTTCAGACTTCAGGGGGACTCTTTGGGCTCTGTGGCCCATTTAACATTGTTTCCTATGGAAAAATCGCGGGCATTGAGGCATTGAACAGTAAAATCGCGTCCAATCACACTTTTAACATTGTTCCCTATGGGAAATCGCGGGCATCGCATCGCACCCGCGATGGGCGCCGTGCTAGGTAAGGAGTACCGATTTTATTTTATCCCTTTAAGTGCCAACATCTCTGTGAGATAGGCTCAAAATTCTTGTGTCACTCACATTTATTATATAAATTCAAATAAATAATGTTGAGGAAATTATATTTCCTATGTAAGGTAAATATTACAGATCATTATGATGAATACAAAAATGTTTGTAAGGCAATTTTCACACCTATTTTGACAAATTCACTTGGCACTCAAAGGGTTCAGGCATTTTGTGATGTTCCCAAGTATGCAGTTACTCAGTGCCTGAGATATCATATTCTGATTTATTAGTTTAGGATTTAAATCTAACAGATATTTTGATAGCAATTGTATTGATAACTACTTCCATCTTTCTTTTTTTTTTTCTCTTAAAGATATAGTGATTGCAAATGATTTTCTGCTGCTTGAAAGAATCTTTGTTGGCAAAGCAAAAAAAGGACTAGGTTTCCTACAAACACCGGTAATGCTTGGCCCTCAGCCCTATGTCACAGCGGTTCTCTACACAAGTACACTAATCGGTAACTATAAAGTGTACTTCAGAAAAGTATTTATTACCATTATTTATATAGCACACACATGTTCTGCAGCGCTTTACAGAGAATATTTTTGAACATGGTATACGGTCACTAGGTCGACATGAGGAAGGTCAACATGCGTTGTGCTGCAGCGATTGGTCTGTTCTGGTTTTAAAAAGCTGCATTTGCCCTGAGCTCTGGGCCAGTTATAGTTTTCCCAGCCTTGACTGTAGTTCTGTAGCTTACCTGAGTCCTGTAACCTGTTCCTGTGCCGATACCTGTACCTGATTTATTATCCTGATAAAGCAGTGAGTTACATCCATCCTGCCTCCATTTGTCTTTTACTCCAGCAAGTATATTTCAATTAGTCTTGCAGTCCACTGGGACTCCTAACAATGATTCAGGACTGAGCAACTTTTCCGCTTAACCTTTGTATACCTGTATCTTGCTAAGTAGAAGCAGGACACTCGGCATTGGGGACCTATTGTATAATAAATACTCATCACTCAACCATCTGGCATCTACTGTGGCCTCAATGTAAGATGATCGGGTAGAGTCAAAATAGAGAATATTGACGAGGTCTGAAGCATTTAGGGCATAACAATATACAGAATAGGTAAAGTACTAAGCCAATTAGAACAGACATTTATTAGGCAAAACTGTAAAGCCCAGTTTATTCTGTCCTTAAAAATAAAGCAAAATAAAAAAACTATTCACTTATATAGACACTAAAAAGAATAATGACCATCTTCCCTCACTTACCTGCCCAGTGAAGGACATGCCCTCTTGTGACTTGATGAAATCAGCAAACACCTGGTTGGCACGGTGAATAACCATTGCTACGGCGTCCAGATACTGTGGGGATGACGTGGCCAGCAGTGGCAGGGCTGCTAGGGGAATGTGGTCCTGGCTGTTAGACAAACAGCCTTCATCATAACTGTATGGACTCAAGCTGCAGACAAAAAAAAAAAAAAAGAGAGAGATTTACAAACAGTGTTTTATGTCACCCCCTGTCACCAAAAGTATGTGTACTAATGTTGTATTGTGGAACAAAATATTTAATATTTATTATACATTTTACACAGCACTGTGATCAGACTTGTTAAGTTACCATGTTCTTGTACATTCAAGCTTACTATCTCTTCTCTGAATTTAGGTTTCCAGGACGAAAATGACTTGTCTAAGACCACAAGAAGTATACATTTCGGGTCAGATTCAATTACCAGTGGTGTTTATAGCACAGGTAAAGCTCAGTGTTTAACCCCTGGAGCTATTTAATAGTTAAAGGGCCTGCACATGTAGCGACTGTACTAAGTGATCAGAGCGATACTAGATCATTCTGCCATTCTGTTCAATTAAAATGCTCACTCAGCGCACAATACACTAATTGGGTATCCATGTGCCCAGGTGTCGACAGTGACACCCTTATGTTACCTTTTCCGCGTCAAATTTTTGCTTGTGTTGACCCTTTTAAAGGGTCAATCTTTTGGTGTCAACCCATTGATTGTGGACCCTGTGATCCATACCAACCACTCTGTATCTAACTCTGAGGCTTGATGCTCTTGATGTCTGGAGAAAATAAAAACAATACTAATAAAGCATTTGCCATTGCTACCACAGCTGCTACCAATGATAATATTTTAGAATTGACATAAAAAAGGTGCTATATAATACTTATAAGGCTATCAGCTGCCAAAAATAACATATGTTTATTATATTAGGAAAATGTTTGGTTTAAGCCTATTTAGGTAATCCTAACAATCAGTATGGGTATGACATATGATTTCACTTCAACTGTGAAACAAAATCTACAATATGCCATAATAATAACACACTTTCCTTGAATTTACTGTTTGTATATGCTCTGTGTCTGAGTAAAATTATTTTATAGAAATCCATAAAGTGCTCAGTGCTAACAAACTGCTCAGCCATTTAATTTGGACCCTATTGTTTGTGTATTGTGGCATACCTTCTACTTTTGGTAGCGCTCTTAAGACACAGTGCACTAATGACATAAAAACAGCTGTCCATTGTAGTGGTCTCTATGCATTAAAGTGTTAATTCTGGAAAATGCATTGTTGACGGAGTGAGGTAACAATCAAAATGGCGGCTTATTGTGACCGCAAAATCAATTCTTTCACCCTATACACCCATAGTGGTGTGCTGAAAAGTGAACGATGTTGCTCTACTGCAAAGTCCGATTGCACAATCCCACAACATAATGGCATATTGCTCTGCAATGTATGGTCCAAATTCCCACCTTTCAGCACCAAGCAATTTACATGTTTGTTTAGTAAAATGTTAATATATGAAAGCAATTCAACTGCACACAATGTGCGACTCCGGTTATCACTGAGTCGTGGTAAAGCAACATTGTCACCTAGATGGGTGCTAGGTAAAAGGAAAAAAATTGGGGTGACAATGGGCAGCCAATAGGAGCATTCCCACAACTTTCAGATGGTTAATTACCAGCATCGCTTAGAAATTAATTGCCCCCATGAAGCCATTTTGTACTGCTTAGATATAAATAATATCGGCATTGATGACCAATGAAACTGCAGCGAGTTCTCTCCACAGTGACAGCATCCTCTTTTGTGTATAAGCCACAATACACTCTACTCCACCATTATTATGAGGCATAATTTTAGGTTTTTACCCCTTTTCCACTAGCAACCTGGGTCAGACCCAGTAATTTGTACCCAGAATGATACCGGGTTGGACCTGGGTTTAAGACACATTTCCACTACAATGCTACCCAGTAAATAGCTGGATTAGCCCCGTTTACACTTAACTTGGGTAAGGCCTGTTTTTCCCTATAGATAACATAAGAAAAGGCCTTTTTAAAGGGCTTTACCAAAGGGGAGGTCATAAAACAAGGCCACCATTACCCAAAAGGGTCACCATTAAACAAGACATTTTCTGATTAAAGAATAGACCAGAAATATTTATTAGAAAAAGTTTAGCTTTTATTTTAGTCCCAAATATTCAATTTGAAACCTTTTCAAATGTGTCTTCACACACGACACGTAAAACTATTGTGGAAACTGTTTGCAGTATACCTCAGCCATTGGTGTACCTAGACATGTAAAAAGTGCACATAAACATGTACAGAATGCACAGAAAAATACCCCAGAACCTCCAATCAGCTCTGTTTTTCAAATATACCGGGTTGGGAGCATTTCCACTAACCCTGAACCCAGGTGCAAACCGGTTGCTACCCCATTCATTACCTGGGTAGGATTGCCAGGGAATCCAAACCGAGTTATTTGACAGGGAGCATTTCCACTAGTAGAAAAACCCGGGTAGATGCGCGTCCTGTGGAGATTACCAGGTTATTTCTGCTAGTGGAAAAGGGCATTATTTGTCAGGAAGGACTACAGCCCTATACATTCTACAGTGAGTGATATCGTTAACGATTCCTGATGAATTCCCAGGCAAACAATATAGTGAACGATATCATTCAGTGATGTTATCCTGTCCCTGCTCCGTACATGCAGTTATGTAGGATATAGTCAAATTGAGGTGCATGTAGAGACGATGGAGGACATCATTAGGGACCCAGGAAGCCAGCATCGTTAACGATATTGAGTGTATACACTAAGCAATATTACAAACTATATCGCTCAAAAGGGCCACAATTTGCGATATCGTTTCCAATACTGCTTCATGTGTATGAGGTTTAAGTGTCTGTAGCACATGATTATACCTTTAAAACAGTGAGCACACATAAAAACCATTTGAACACAAAACTACAATTTTCAAAAATGTAGTAGTTAGGCCAAAGACATCGGAGGGAAAGTAGTGGGAACAAAGTCTAGAGGCAAAATACTAGAGAAGGAAAACTATCGGAGACTTACTTGGATACCAATGAAAATGCTTCTGAGCAGATAGCTGGGCAGGGAACAAGCCTAACGGCAATGTGTCCTAATGCTGCTGGGTAATGAACCCTCATTACAGTGTCAAACACAGACTTGATGGTATTGACGTCACCCTGCTTGGAATTCTGATCTCCACTGCCTGTATCCAGGATATTACCCCCATGAAGCACCAGGATTAGTACATGGACTTTACACGGCTGCAGAGAAGCTTGTGCCGATTCATCCTGCATTAAGCATAAGCATAGTTACAAAACAGGTCCATATATAGAAAAATGTTCCCAGCTGTGACAGGTATTGACTTACATCATTAATATTTAATACAACAGATGGCATGCAACCATTAAGATACCTAATCCAAATAAATATTTCCAAAGAATATGTTAAGTGCAAGGAACAAAACAACCAGTGATGGATTTTTACCTAGGGACCCCTAGTAAAAGTCCATCACCACAGTGGCAATGAATTCCTGGATATTTGTGCCCCTGGGAATGCCAGTCAGGACTGCAATTAGTAGAGTGAGCACTTTCAATAATGAGCCACTCCACTTCTGTGGGCAGGGCCATTTCTAAATATGTAATATTTGCTTGCGCCAAAAAAGGGGCGTAACCTCGCTGAAGAGGGAGTGACCTTGCAGGAAAAGACTACTTTTCCCAAACAGTAATGCAACTTGCACCATTTTATGCTCCACACTGTAATGCCCACTGCACCATATTATGCCCCACAGTAATGCAACTTGCACCATATTATTCCATAAACAGTTATGCCCCTTGCACTATATTATACCTCACACAGAAATACAACTTGACCAAATTATTCCCCACACAGTAATGACCTCTTGCACCATATTATACACCACACAGTAATGCAACTTGCACCATTTTATCCTCCACACAGTAATTCCCATTGCACCATATTATGCGCCCATAGTAATGCCACTTGCACCATAGTATGCCCCACAACATAATGCCCATTGCACCATATTATGCCCCACAACATAATGCCCATTGCATCATATTATGCCCCATGCACCATATTAGGTCACGTACAAAGAAACGGAAAAAGGGGCTGCACAGACAAATATTTAAATATTCATTATGAAGGCCAACATGACTGAATGAGAGTGCTTGCTTAAGCTGAATTTTTATGGTTCTAAAGACAAGGCAAACTAGATAAAAAAAATATATATATATATAATTATATGTTGGCATCAGCAAGTGTGGTATGCACTTGCCAATGCCGGCTCCCCTGACACAATGTTGTGCTGTGTACACATCATATAGTGTATACCAAACATTAGGCTGAGCTCCTGGGGAATAAAGGTAGGATCTGTTAATGCTACGAACTACAGTATTCTGGACCCTGTGCATTCATTTTATAAATAGTTTGTCTTTTTTTTATTTTATTTTTGACTTCAAAGATTATAAGGAGAAAAAAAGTAAAAATGTATTTATTTTGTAAAGCCAAATATCTACTTCCCACTCTACTACTGTAATGTTGCCATCCAGCCTGAAGGCCTTGAGATTTCAAAGCTTGTTTTAGCTTGTAGAAAAATGCTCTCCACACTATTAAATGCTTTATAAATTCCAACAACCTAAACAGTAATTTAAGAGACTGTTGTGTATACACAAAAAAAGTTCTGCTCTAAGGGTTCATAGAAATGTTAAACATAAAATTAAATGATAATTAAACAATTGTGTTTCTCCTTTTGGAGCATATGCTGCATTACTGATTCAACCTGCTGTATAAGGAGTATAATAGATACAAAAGGAGGTGTTTTACACACAGCGCTAAATGTATAACCTCAAAAATAAAGATAAATATCACCATTTGTTTCCAACTGATTTCTTAGATGGGGGACTCAATCAGGGTGACTTGGTGACCTAAAATGATGTCCACCAAACCTCACAATTTATGTGGGTAGGTGGAAATAAAAAAACAGAATATAGTGCAAATTATCCTTTGGTAGACAAAATGTTTAATATCAGTCCGCACTTACACAGCAAAGACTTAAACAGCATAAGGTATCAATCCCAAGGCAAAACTGCTTGGGATTGATACCTTATGCTGTTTAAGTCTTTGCTGTGTAAGTGCGGACTGATATTAAAATATTTTGTATACCAAAGGATAATTTGCACTATATTCTGTTTGTTTATTTCCACCTACCCACATAAATTGTGAGGTTTGGTGGACATCATTTTAGGTCACCAAGTCACCCTGATTGAGTCCCCATCTAAGAAATCAGTTGGAAACAAATGGTGATATTTATCTTTATCTTTGAGGTTATACATTGAGAGCTGTGTGTGAAACACCTCCTTTTGTATCTATTGTATCCTTGTTGTGGGTATATTCTGGTTGTTATACCTCTTGGTGTAATCACACTAGCTGAACATTGTTTTAATTGCGCACCACTGTTGGTACTCTCCTATTTCTGCATTTGTATAAGGAGTATAGAAACCGTCACCGTGATTACTTTACTTAAGTTTAACTGGTCTAGGGGAAACCGGATAATCATTACCAATTGTGAATTAAAGGTTCCTACAGATGTTAACTAAATTAGATACCACCCCCCAAACGAACTGAGTAAAATAACGTGGTATCAATGTTTAAATCACATTATTTTAAGAAGAAATGTAAATAAATACAAACATATTAAGGTGAAAATACAATTAGCCACAAGAACCCCTTTCGCAATAAAAATTTTGTTTTTATCGTGAACCTTTATAAGCGCGCAATAATTTACTGGCAATAATTCTCAGTATGATTAGCACATAGTACACTCCACCACCTCTGAGCAGGTGATACATTTGGTGAAACTTTTAAAGTAAAAATGTCAGGATCTGCTTCAAAATCACTGGAATACCTCCCCAAATCACTAATTAGGCACTTTTCATTGGCTAATAACACGTTATTTTTGGAGTAAAAAACTGCAAAGTGATGAAAACTGTGGCACAAGATATGGGACAAATATATTGGAGTGCTCTATGGTCGGTATTCAATGCCGCTGGCGAGGGGGTGTCTGCGGCGAAGACGGCTTGTTTTTGGTGAGGATCCTCACCGTTTAACACCTGCGCCGGCCGCTCGCCCTATTTGACGTTCCAGGGGACTCTAGGTTTGCCGCTAACGCACCGAGCCCACTGGGGTTTCAAGGGGTCAGTTGAAGACTGACCAGTGACCATTGACAGCAAGCTATCAGCACTGCTCGCTGTCACAGCTCGCCAAAGAGCATTGAATACCACCCTATGAGTGGGACAAGTGTTTTTAGGCTTGCAGGTGTGAGTAATAATGTTTTTAAAGTGGCTTAATATGACAAAAGTATTTACCCTGCCTAGATTATATATACAAAGTCTAAAATGATCATCTTTAACATTACCTAGCTTGATAAACTGAGTCAAAAGTAACAAATAACACCCATTCCAGATGGTAAAGTCATTATTTAACAAAATAGTAGGAAAATATGAAGAAGCTATTGCATTCATATCAATAAATAAGTACATTTCAGCCATGTGCTGGTAATCACATTCACCATGATTGACGGATTAATGGATAAATAGAGAGAGAGAGAGAGAAAAAGAGAGAGAGAGAGTGAGTGTGTGTCTGTCTCCTGCACCATTTAGCATTCCAAGGAGGAGAGGCACCTGTGAATGTATCAGAGAAGCTATTGTTGCTGCTCATCAGTCTGGAAAAAGTAACAAGACTATTTCCAAACAATGGGGGTTATTCTAGTTCACTCTTTCTGACAAATGCCTTCTTAGATGGACAAAACCAAGTGCACTGCAGGTGGGGCAGCTGTAAAATGTGCAGAGAGAATTAGATTTGGTTGGGGTTTTACTTCAAAGTGAGATCTATTTTGCAGTGTAAAAATAAAGCAGCCAGTATTTACCCTGCACAGAAACAAAATAACTCACCCAAATCGAATTTTCTGCGCATTTTACATCTGCCCCACCTGCAGTGCACATGGTTTTGTCTATCTAAGAAGGAAATTGCCAGAAAGAGTGAACTAGAATAACCCCCAATGTTTACATAGTTCTACAACAGTGATTTACCTGCTTTGGTAACTATGACATCTTATAACTACGTCAGAAAAAGGACAAAAAAGAAATGGATTTTATTAAAGGAAAGATCCATCTCTCCAAACAAAGAAACCACACTGCAATATAGTTTCACTTTGCCAAATTAAATTTAAATGAAACATATGATATTATCCTGGCACAAAATCCACTGAACAGACATTTCCAGGAGGTCTAAAAGCCTTAAATACTATGCAAAACTAGAGAAAGAGATTACTATTACTACTGCTACTTGTAGTTCTAAAGGCTAATGACTTATGTGGTCTACGTACTTGTGTTTCCCACAGACTTATTGTTTTCTTAATTAAATAAGTACACTGTAAATATATCATGTGTTATTTGATTTAGATTTAAATAAGATTTATCAAGCATTAGCCTAATGCTGTGGTTCCCAAACTTTCTTGACTCATAGTACCCTAGATCATAAAAAAAATCCATGGCCCCCTAGGATGAAAGTTTTTTGGGGGGTCACACAAAATATTACAAGTAAATTGTGTCTACCTGTCATTCTTAGGTTCAGTTATGTGGTGGTGCTGTGCTTCTGATAGTCACTAGCACTGATTTCACCTATTTATTTGGCCACAAACAATTTGATTCAATCCTGGACCACCAACTCAAGGCACCCCTGCAAAGGCCTCGTGGCACCCCAGGGTGTCTAGGCACACAGTTTTGGAACCTCTGCCCTAGGGGATTGTAAATTTTGCCCTGATATGTTTTGATAGATAGATCGGTTGCGAAGTGCCATTTGCTCTGTAAATTTGCATTTTGCAGTCCAATCTAAAACTATAACCAGATAGACCTTATCCCCTTTTTTTAAGGTCAGAATGTTGGGACTGTGCAGAACCCCTTGGAAACTTCAATGACTAACTAGGCACTTGGAAGTTTTATACTGGCTAGATTAGTCAAAAAGTTGCATGTCATTTTATAAATCATTTAACTTTGACATTTTTTATTTTAAAGCCACCTCAAAATATCGCTAAGGCATCTTTTGTCATTTTTTTTGTGGGGGTGGGGCATATTTGTTTATTCATAGAAAAGTAAATAAAATAATAGCTTTTTACAATTATTTTTCATTTTTTTCTAAATAAATGCCTAAACTAGCCATTTGAAAATCTCAAATACTTTTCTTATGGCTGCTACCAGCCTTCTATATGAATCTGCTAAAAAAAGGTCCAGGAAGGTCACCTCATTTTTTTCATGCACTTCATGCATATGACTGACAATTTGTCAATCAAAGGGTTCAAGGAGATAACTTAATAAACAGGCCTAGATGGAACTAATTTTCATTATTTTAGCAATACATCCAGTATAACCTCTTGTAGCAGATAATTCCATCATGTTCTCCAAAAAAAAAAAAAAAAACCTGAGAATTTATTCCCAACAGTAGAGATATTTCTTTTAGCATTTTTAAAATCTAGCTTTTTGACTAAATCAAAATGTTTTTTTAAAAAAATTACATTTTTAATTGTAATTGAAACATAATGCTGTATTACATGTCAAATAAAAGCCCGTCAAAGGAAGTTTAAAATGAGCCAGCTCAATAATGTGAGCTGCAAATGAAAAATAGAATATTTTTCCTAAAAAAAAATATCAACTTTAAAAGCATCTAACTTCAAAACCAGTGCACAGATCACCCACGGCATCAATTAATATACCGAACGTCTTTATAATATGAAATGGTCAGTTCGAAACCCTGTGTTGATCTGGTATGGAATAACCCGAAGATACAAGATAGACTGTTCCCTAATAAGAAGGAACTAAATAACTAAAATCACAATATCCTACATGTCTAATCTCCGTTATGAGACAGTCGCCCTCACACAGAATAACATACATCACTTTATATTAACAGGTTGAGAAACTAGACAGGAGCAGTTCTGCAAAAAGGCAGATCTTCTGGGTTTTTTTTTTTCCTGCAGCTAAATGATAAATCAAAGTCCAAACAGTTAAAGTTTCCTGTGCACAAAAAGGATGATGTGTTTATACGGGCTACAATCTGTAATTTACAAGAACATGGATAGCAACAGATAAGAAATTTGCTGCCATGAAGAAATACATCTGTTCTGTAGAAATAGAGAAACTGACAGCACAAAGAGTTTTCTTGGCCACTTTTCTCTGCTAATGACCGTCAGTGACTGTAATATAGTCATGCTTCTGTTTAATATCTTTCTATTGATAGCATAAAATATAAGCATACAATATAAAAAAAATAACTATTGTGTGCTCTGATGCTGTTTTATGATAGAGTGTATATTACAAAGATAGCAGATTTTAATGCTCAAAGTTGGGTTTGCGGAGGACAAGGAAGTTGTGGAAAAAAATTAACAACAGAAAAACAATCTTTCAGGGTGCAGTCAGCTCATGACCAAGCATATTATACACACAAATGGTATGTGACAGCAGAGTACTGTACATAAAGAATAAAATGCATCTGCGAGGCACGGGAGAAGTAATCAGGTTCATACCCCTTTCACATTGCACAAATAACCTGGGTCGACATGCAGTGTGAAAGGGCCTTTTAAAATTAGCCAGGTCCAGCAACCCGGCATTCCGACCTGTGTTAAAAGAAGGGTTAATCCCAGGTCAGACTCGGATTGCTGTGCAGTGTGAACGGTTAACCCCCGGTCCTGTTCACATTGTAGGGAGGAAGCAGCTGCCTCTGTCACGCACTGCTTCCCCCTGACACCTCATTGCCATGTTGCATATTGTAAACTTGGGTTGAGGTGGAGGAGGGGGGCCCACATTATATTTTTTCACCTGGAATCACCACACACATGTTCCACCACTGAAGGGAGGGGTCAATGTTGTGTCTTAAATATTATCAAATAAGTATATTACATAAAATAGGTATGTTACAAAAAATATAATTTCTGACCCTGTGCAGTTTTAACTGGATTTACTGGAAGACTATTGTATGCATCAGTGTAATAAGCTTTCCTAACTTCATTGCTAAAATAGCATGTTTAGAGACATAGGGGTGTATTCAATGCCAGAGGCAGTGCGGTCTGCTCGCTGTCACCGCTCGTCCAATCAGTATTCAACTGACCCCCAGCATACGCCGATTCCCCCTCGCTCCATTTTTGGAGCGAGGGGGAATCGGCGTATGCGGCCGCAGAAGCAGCAAGACTCGCGGCTAAATGCAGCGATCCCCGCCGTTTAACCCCCTCACCGGCCACATTGAATACGGGCCATGGAATGAGAAGTACAGATAATTTAGGCAGTTAGGAAGGAGAATCCGTGTAATACTGATGGGTGATGTACACAGGAGTGGCAGCCTCATTTTGTATTGATTAGAGATAAGCTAGGTCTCTCAGGGGCAGATTTATTAAGCTTGGAGAAGAGATAAACTGGAGATAAAGCTGAGAAAAGGTAAAAGGAGATAAAGCACCAGCCAATCAGCTGTGTTTGAAAAAGACAGTTGGGAGTTGATTGGCTGGTGCATTATCTCCTTTTACCTTTTCTCCGCTTTATCTCCAGTTTATCTCTTCTCCAAGCTTAATAAATCTGCCCCTCAATGTGAGGACAGAGAGAATGTATTACAGATATAAAAAAAATCTACCTGAAATAACAGAAGGGTGTATTCTTATTTACATATGTCCATCATGCAGCAGGTTACCATGTTAGAGAAGGCAGACAGTGACTCACAGGCTTGCTTTGCACAAAAGCACTGTGTGGATTGGTAGTCACACGCAGAGGCAAGGCCAGTGATGTCAGCAGCACAAATCACTGTGACCGGCATCAGATCTCATTAGAGCACTATGGGAAGCGAATACAACATAGCTTTCTTTTTAAAAGAGCTGCAGTGGAATTTCAGGGTAACACTGAACAGGGAACTTTACCTTCAATGTTCAATCTTCACTTTTAGATGTTTAGTAATCCTTTTTAAGGTAATTATTGTATATTGTGACAGTATCTCAGCAGGACCTCTATCTCTTGAGATAAACAACAGCACACGGAGCCTCACTCCATCAATCAGGGTGAAACCACTTTGCAACTGGTAACACATGCAAATACGTATATAAAGCCAGTGCTCGTTCACTCCTGCCAGACTTTAGCAGTCCGTAAGTACCAGTACCAGTGTTTGCAAGACATCTTCATCAACTCACCCAGGTTGCAAAGGTCAGTAAAATACAGCCATATTAGGATTATTAATAATGCAAGAACACATCTTGTATGTGACCATAAGCAACGTGATCATAGAAAAATGTGCCCCATTTTATCGTGAAAGCCTGCTAAATTCACCCTATTAAATGTACACAAAAACATGCAGCACACAAGCATGATGCCAGTTAAAAGAACCTATGTTTTTGTGATTTCCCTTGCATTAATAGGCATGCAGCTGTGTTATTGCTTCGGCTCAGCTTAGTACCTGCTCGGTGTTTGCAAACGGAACACACACCAGGTTAGACCTACAGTCACAACATCTTACTGTACTTACTGCCGTCAGCGCTGTGCAACTTGTAATGACATTTGTGACAGTGACAGCTGGAATGCTGGGAATGACTTGTGCATAGAGAAGAGCTGTGTGCCTCTGCACAGAAAAGCATAAACACAACTCAGTCTCCATATTGGTTTGGAAACAAGAAACTGCAGATACAAGCAAAAGAGTGAAAAAGTAAAACAACTACCCTATACAATAAGGTAAATGGTGTTCATCTTCGCAGTGAGTTACATATGTATGTGTGTGTGACCATCACTTAACAAATGTAATCGTTCCCGTTATGAAGAATATCTCAGATCCTGACTGCATCCTGCAAAGCCTACATCCTAGGCAGGATTCTGAAAATGCACATTGTTTACTTTCCTCCAGCAACTGAAGTGTTAATAGGAAAGAGGACTCAGACACAAGATGCATGCAAAATACGATATCCAACTACTCCTCTATAAAGTCCAAGCGTTTATGATAAATGTCCATCTGGCTTTATCAATATAACATTACAAATAACCCATATTAAAGTGAGCCACTGTGTAATCTATACGCAACAATATGCAGAAAGCATTAGGAGAATAGAGAGAAGAGGAGACAGATACAGACGAGGCTGTACTAGCACAGTGCCAGTGATAAACACCAATGACTGCTAGAGAGGGGACTGGTCTTGCAATGCCTGAAACAAGAATAGAGCAGTGCAAATTGCTAGCAGAAATACATATACATCTCAGCTGAACAAATGACTCTGACAAAGTGCTTGGAAGTAGACCAATACAATGGAATATTCCACTTACAGATTAGCATAACTCACCAGGCACACAAGATGGATAAGCACATAAGTGATGACAGTCCATAAAAGGAATATTCTGGTTTAAGGGATTAAGCCCGGCTGCTACATGTTAGATTTATTTTACTGCATTTACACTATTAACTTGCTGTGCTGGAATAGTCATTCATCTGAAGGCTACCGGTATGAATTAGTGGCTGTGTGATTTCAGTGTGTGTGTGTGTGTGTGTGTGTGTGTGTGTGTGTGTGTGTGTGTGTGTGTGTGTGTGTGTGTGTGTGTGTGTGTGTGTGTGTGTGTGTGTATATATGTGAGATCCAAATGAAAGGTGAACAGTGTCTAGGTTGACACCATATGGTCGACATGCACATAATTTTTCAGATTTTACCCTACACCTGAGCTACGATTGGGAACAGTAAAGTGTGCCGAGTGCAGCAGTAGTGGAGGGAGCAAGCCACCTGGCCTGAAGCACTGGAACGTGGTACATTAATTGGGGGTCCACCGGCTCAAGTGTCAACACTGACACCAAAAAATGAATGTATGAATTAGTGGCTGTGTGATTTCAGTGTGTGTGTGTGTGTGTGTGTGTGTGTGTGTATATATGTGAGATCCAAATGAAAGGTGAACAGTGTCTAGGTTGACACCATATGGTCGACATGCACATAATTTTTCAGATTTTACCCTACACCTGAGCTACGATTGGGAACAGTAAAGTGTGCCGAGTGCAGCAGTAGTGGAGGGAGCAAGCCACCTGGCCTGAAGCACTGGAACGTGGTACATTAATTGGGGGTCCACCGGCTCAAGTGTCAACACTGACACCAAAAAATGTATGTATGAATTAGTGGCTGTGTGATTTCAGTGTGTGTGTGTGTGTGTGTGTGTATGTGAGATCCAAATGAAAGGTGAACAGTGTCTAGGTTGACACCATATGGTCGACATGCACATAATTTTTCAGATTTTACCCTACACCTGAGCTACGATTGGGAACAGTAAAGTGTGCCGAGTGCAGCAGTAGTGGAGGGAGCAAGCCACCTGGCCTGAAGCACTGGAACGTGGTACATTAATTGGGGGTCCACCGGCTCAAGTGTCAACACTGACACCAAAAAATGAATGTATGAATTAGTGGCTGTGTGATTTCAGTGTGTGTGTGTGTGTGTGTGTGTGTGTGTGTGTGTGTGTGTGTGTGTGTGTGTGTGTGTGTGTGTGTGTGTGTGTGTGTGTGTGTGTGTGTGAGATCCAAATGAAAGGTGAACAGTGTCTAGGTTGACACCATATGGTCGACATGCACATCATTTTTCAGATTTTACCCTACACCTGAGCTACGATTGGGAACAGTAAAGTGTGCCGAGTGCAGCAGTAGTGGAGGGAGCAAGCCACCTGGCCTGAAGCACTGGAACGTGGTACATTAATTGGGGGTCCACCGGCTCAAGTGTCAACACTGACACCAAAAAAAACCCAAAAAAAAAAACATGTCAACCTTTTAACGTGACAACCTTTTGGGGTCAACCCCATGATCCCCACCCACATACTATATCTATCTATATAAATAAAACATACAATTATTTCATTTCATTGAATGGTCACTTCTGGGGTTGGACCAAAAGTGACGTCATGCGTTCGGCCAGGTGGAATGCATCATTGGACTTGAAATGTAATGGGGCCCGAGGACTGTGTTTCAGGCTCCTGTTCCCTGGTGCAGATGGGTCTGATGCTTAACCCTTTGAGGGCCAAGTCAATTTGTTAAAATTGGAGTGAACATTGCCAAGCAAACATTTCTATTCATCATAATGACCTATAATGTTTACCTTATATAGGAAATAACAGCTTTTTTTTACACAACATTTTTTACTTGAATTTATATAACAAATGTGAGCAATGCTCTGGCATTTCTAGCAGATATTTTGCGCATCTCTCACAGAAATGTTGGCACTCAAAGGGTTAAGCTGGATGGAAATGATAACATCTCTCCTTGATAAATGGTCCACACACTAGATTGACAGCATCACTTGGTATGTTTATCAACAAATTCATTAATTTTATATTTTTTGGCAAGTGCTCTCTTTCACCTTTTGGGAATATATGCAAAGTACAGATGGGTCAGGTCCCATCCTTGCTGGCGGGTCGCCAGAACGTCCGCGCTGGCGACCCGCCAGCAGCCACGCCAGCGAATACACTGAGACGCGCGTGCGTCTCACACGCGTCTCAGTCTCCGTCGCGCTAACCCTGTCCGTCTCCGCCTCAGGGAGACGGACAGGGTTAGGGAGGGGTGCGGGCAGGCGACGGGGACCCCGGGGGAACGGATGGAAGCGCCGTCGGAAGGGGACGCGCGCGCCTCTCGTGCGCGCGCGTCCCCTTCTCACCATCGCCATGGCGCTGGCGGGGGATGGCGGCTGGCGACGCCAGCGCCATCCCCTGCCAAGATGGGACCAGACCCATCTGTATCTATGGAGTACACTACTTGAAGTGTGTCCCTTGATGAGTGAGAGTGCAAACTTATGGTACAACGGGCCCCATAAAGATATCCTGGCCATCCAGACATCTTGTATGTGACCATAAGCAACGTGATCATAGAAAAATGTGCCCCATTTTATCGTGAAAGCCTGCTAAATTCACCCTATTAAATGTACACAAAAACATGCAGCACACAAGCATGATGCCAGTTAAAAGAACCTATGTTTTTGTGATTTCCCTTGCATTAATAGGCATGCAGCTGTGTTATTGCTTCGGCTCAGCTTAGTACCTGCTCGGTGTTTGCAAACGGAACACACACCAGGTTAGACCTACAGTCACAACATCTTACTGTACTTACTGCCGTCAGCGCTGTGCAACTTGTAATGACATTTGTGACAGTGACAGCTGGAATGCTGGGAATGACTTGTGCATAGAGAAGAGCTGTGTGCCTCTGCACAGAAAAGCATAAACACAACTCAGTCTCCATATTGGTTTGGAAACAAGAAACTGCAGATACAAGCAAAAGAGTGAAAAAGTAAAACAACTACCCTATACAATAAGGTAAATGGTGTTCATCTTCGCAGTGAGTTACATATGTATGTGTGTGTGACCATCACTTAACAAATGTAATCGTTCCCGTTATGAAGAATATCTCAGATCCTGACTGCATCCTGCAAAGCCTACATCCTAGGCAGGATTCTGAAAATGCACATTGTTTACTTTCCTCCAGCAACTGAAGTGTTAATAGGAAAGAGGACTCAGACACAAGATGCATGCAAAATACGATATCCAACTACTCCTCTATAAAGTCCAAGCGTTTATGATAAATGTCCATCTGGCTTTATCAATATAACATTACAAATAACCCATATTAAAGTGAGCCACTGTGTAATCTATACGCAACAATATGCAGAAAGCATTAGGAGAATAGAGAGAAGAGGAGACAGATACAGACGAGGCTGTACTAGCACAGTGCCAGTGATAAACACCAATGACTGCTAGAGAGGGGACTGGTCTTGCAATGCCTGAAACAAGAATAGAGCAGTGCAAATTGCTAGCAGAAATACATATACATCTCAGCTGAACAAATGACTCTGACAAAGTGCTTGGAAGTAGACCAATACAATGGAATATTCCACTTACAGATTAGCATAACTCACCAGGCACACAAGATGGATAAGCACATAAGTGATGACAGTCCATAAAAGGAATATTCTGGTTTAAGGGATTAAGCCCGGCTGCTACATGTTAGATTTATTTTACTGCATTTACACTATTAACTTGCTGTGCTGGAATAGTCATTCATCTGAAGGCTACCGGTATGAATTAGTGGCTGTGTGATTTCAGTGTGTGTGTGTGTGTGTGTGTGTGTGTGTGTGTGTGTGTGTGTGTGTGTGTGTGTGTGTGTGTGTGTGTGTGTGTGTGTGTGTGTGTGTATATATGTGAGATCCAAATGAAAGGTGAACAGTGTCTAGGTTGACACCATATGGTCGACATGCACATAATTTTTCAGATTTTACCCTACACCTGAGCTACGATTGGGAACAGTAAAGTGTGCCGAGTGCAGCAGTAGTGGAGGGAGCAAGCCACCTGGCCTGAAGCACTGGAACGTGGTACATTAATTGGGGGTCCACCGGCTCAAGTGTCAACACTGACACCAAAAAATGAATGTATGAATTAGTGGCTGTGTGATTTCAGTGTGTGTGTGTGTGTGTGTGTGTGTGTGTATATATGTGAGATCCAAATGAAAGGTGAACAGTGTCTAGGTTGACACCATATGGTCGACATGCACATAATTTTTCAGATTTTACCCTACACCTGAGCTACGATTGGGAACAGTAAAGTGTGCCGAGTGCAGCAGTAGTGGAGGGAGCAAGCCACCTGGCCTGAAGCACTGGAACGTGGTACATTAATTGGGGGTCCACCGGCTCAAGTGTCAACACTGACACCAAAAAATGTATGTATGAATTAGTGGCTGTGTGATTTCAGTGTGTGTGTGTGTGTGTGTGTGTGTGTGTATGTGAGATCCAAATGAAAGGTGAACAGTGTCTAGGTTGACACCATATGGTCGACATGCACATAATTTTTCAGATTTTACCCTACACCTGAGCTACGATTGGGAACAGTAAAGTGTGCCGAGTGCAGCAGTAGTGGAGGGAGCAAGCCACCTGGCCTGAAGCACTGGAACGTGGTACATTAATTGGGGGTCCACCGGCTCAAGTGTCAACACTGACACCAAAAAATGAATGTATGAATTAGTGGCTGTGTGATTTCAGTGTGTGTGTGTGTGTGTGTGTGTGTGTGTGTGTGTGTGTGTGTGTGTGTGTGTGTGTGTGTGTGAGATCCAAATGAAAGGTGAACAGTGTCTAGGTTGACACCATATGGTCGACATGCACATCATTTTTCAGATTTTACCCTACACCTGAGCTACGATTGGGAACAGTAAAGTGTGCCGAGTGCAGCAGTAGTGGAGGGAGCAAGCCACCTGGCCTGAAGCACTGGAACGTGGTACATTAATTGGGGGTCCACCGGCTCAAGTGTCAACACTGACACCAAAAAAAACCCAAAAAAAAAAACATGTCAACCTTTTAACGTGACAACCTTTTGGGGTCAACCCCATGATCCCCACCCACATACTATATCTATCTATATAAATAAAACATACAATTATTTCATTTCATTGAATGGTCACTTCTGGGGTTGGACCAAAAGTGACGTCATGCGTTCGGCCAGGTGGAATGCATCATTGGACTTGAAATGTAATGGGGCCCGAGGACTGTGTTTCAGGCTCCTGTTCCCTGGTGCAGATGGGTCTGATGCTTAACCCTTTGAGGGCCAAGTCAATTTGTTAAAATTGGAGTGAACATTGCCAAGCAAACATTTCTATTCATCATAATGACCTATAATGTTTACCTTATATAGGAAATAACAGCTTTTTTTTACACAACATTTTTTACTTGAATTTATATAACAAATGTGAGCAATGCTCTGGCATTTCTAGCAGATATTTTGCGCATCTCTCACAGAAATGTTGGCACTCAAAGGGTTAAGCTGGATGGAAATGATAACATCTCTCCTTGATAAATGGTCCACACACTAGATTGACAGCATCACTTGGTATGTTTATCAACAAATTCATTAATTTTATATTTTTTGGCAAGTGCTCTCTTTCACCTTTTGGGAATATATGCAAAGTACAGATGGGTCAGGTCCCATCCTTGCTGGCGGGTCGCCAGAACGTCCGCGCTGGCGACCCGCCAGCAGCCACGCCAGCGAATACACTGAGACGCGCGTGCGTCTCACACGCGTCTCAGTCTCCGTCGCGCTAACCCTGTCCGTCTCCGCCTCAGGGAGACGGACAGGGTTAGGGAGGGGTGCGGGCAGGCGACGGGGACCCCGGGGGAACGGATGGAAGCGCCGTCGGAAGGGGACGCGCGCGCCTCTCGTGCGCGCGCGTCCCCTTCTCACCATCGCCATGGCGCTGGCGGGGGATGGCGGCTGGCGACGCCAGCGCCATCCCCTGCCAAGATGGGACCAGACCCATCTGTATCTATGGAGTACACTACTTGAAGTGTGTCCCTTGATGAGTGAGAGTGCAAACTTATGGTACAACGGGCCCCATAAAGATATCCTGGCCATCCAGACCATTCCCAGAGGTGCACTGCGCGACTACCACGTAACGTCATGACATCACATGGACCTTCTCACGCTCCCAAAGTCCCTTTGATGTACTTTGATAGGATAAAAATTATTTGGACACACATAATGGTTTGATGAACTGTATGTGGGCAGCCAGTTTACTTTAAACGTGACATTAAACCTACAGTACTTCCAAAATATCTAGAGCATGATTCAGATTTACGCAGCTGATTTATCGGTACGCACCGAGGTACTCTATCGATGCTGGCTGAAATCAGCTGTAAAATTTTAGTGCTATGGATTGTTTGAGGTGAGCCCCAAACCGGTATCTTGCCTAGGGACCCATGAGGTCTAAATCCACCTCTGTCCCCTAGTGGAAACCTGGGGGACAGAGGCAGATTTAGACCTCACACATACAGTACATACATACATACATATATATATATATATATATATACACACACACACAATTATAGAATGTCAGCTGTATTCATATCCTATCATGTTCAGAGAAATTCAGCCAATGACAACAGTAAAGCAATCACATCTCCCATCTAATTTTATATTTCCCAGGCGGCCTCATTAGAAGGCCGCCCACAGAGAAATCATCACATAGGTCCACACAGTACATTTCAAATAAAAAGTGTCTGTTAAATAAACATATTATTTATGACCTAAAAAGCCATTCTAGCTGACATTAGAAGATAATTGTGAGACAGAGAATATTGTGTATAAACAGAGGGTTACAAGTGCAACATGGAAATGCTATTCGGTCACATGTAGTTGAATGATGAATCCAGTCGCATTGATTCAGATTAGTGAAGTAGGATGATGAGATACATACTTCATTAAACCAATGTGAGGAGCAATCAGTGCTAGATAAAACCACAAGACTGTGCCATCTGTATAATGCACTGCTGAGTGGAGTATAATGCCAGTAGAGCTCTAGGATTCATTTTGCAATGCAGTTACTTAACTCCTGCTCTGGCCAGAGGGGGCAGTGTGATTTCTCTCTGTAGCAAAGGGGAATTCCAGCATCACAAAGCATTTATATGTGAATACAAAACATAGCTCCTTGAAGGAATAATGTAACGATTTTCTTTACACTTACAATGTACCATAAAAGGTCTGCCACCATTGTGTATAAATGACATGCAAAATGAACAACATGGAAGCAAAAGTAACATGCAGATGTAGCCACACTCATCTGTCCAACCTACAGCATGGCGGTTGGCATGACAGACGAGGCGTGTCCCAGCGTGGCGAATTGCTACGCATCCTGGCTAGTGTGGCATACGTGGTTTTTTGAAAATCACGAATGCGCATGAGTGACGTCTCCAATGAAATACAGTACAGTAATATAGTCCAAGAACTACTTTACCATTTTGTAAATACAGTATGCTTCATAGTCAAACATTCTCGGCCCACCCCCATGTTGTACAGTAATTACGCTGCAAAGACGCTCACTCATCCCCAGGAACTCGATGGGGAAACGTATGCCAAGTTTGCTTTATAAGAGTGGACTAACCCTGGAATACATTTCCCCACAGAGTGTCTGGGGCTGAATGTGCATCGATGTAGCATAATTACTGTACAACACTGTGGCGGGCCGAGACTATCGGCCACAAGGGAGCCCACCCTTATGGAGCTACTGTAAGCTCTCCATACCATACACAGGTAAAGTGAAAGCAAAGGCAGACACTGACAGTAACTGACAATGGGGCTTAACATGTCCATCTGCAGCACTTTACTGTAGTTTTCATTAATGGAACAATAGCCTGCCAGCTGAGAAGCAGTGTAATTACATGCGTTAATATTATTTTGCCATAGTACGCCTTAGAGCGCCATAAAGGGACATTTCTTATGACCCAACAACAAAGCAAGGATGGCGGCCAACAGAATAGATAAGTGTTGCAACATCTGTATCTGGAAAGCCACACATCCACCAGATATCCATGAAGTAATGAGACCAGGAGAAGGTAACTCTGGTACACCTACCTCCATTATGCTTAATCCCTCCACACTGGAACTGACCGCATATTCTGCAGTTTCATGATAAGAGTCATCTAAAAAGAAGTATGGGAAGTAAACCTGGATTAACACATTGCAGACATGTTTATAGCAGATTATCTGTATTATAATGTTATATAAACTATGTAATGCTGAGTACACAATGGCAGATATATTGTCCGATCAAATAACACTTAAAGGTGTAGGGAATGAAGCCCATTATATACAATTGACATCATTTGAAACAAGGGAGTAGCTAAAATAAGGGCAGGGAGTGCAGCTACTATGGGCCCCACTTTTCCCTGAAACAAGTTACATGTTTTATATACATTTTTCACCACTGAGTGATAAATAAGGGCCCTTACAAACTTTTGTCTTATGCACCTGGACCTTCTCATTGTAATGTGATACAATTAACTGGAGGGAATTATAAAGTTACACATGATGAGCCTGAGCACTAAAGTGTGACATATTATGACTGGGAGTACTGTAAGGTGGCAAAATATAAACTGGGCACACTATGGTAGCGAGTCAATTGTTTTGCACACCCCTTGCTGGGCATCTAGACCATGGTTGCCTACCTGACCCTCTTCTTCAAGGAGAACATGCTCTGTTCCTGGACTTCCCTGGTAATGTATGATTGCCATCACCTGTGGTGAAACACCTTTCTTATCAATTACCTAGCTCCCCACAGGTGATGGCAATCATTCATTACCAGGGAAGGCCAGGAACAGAGCATTTTCTCCCTGAATGAGAGGGTCAGGTAGGCAACCATGATCTAGACCTGGGGTAGCCAACCCTAGTCCTCGAGAGCTACCAACAGTGCATGTTTTGCAGGTCTCCTCACAGAATCACAAGTGAGCTAATTAGCTCCATCTGTGTATCTTTTAAAATGTGTGCAGGCATCCATTGGAGCAAATCAATTGTTGCTACATTTGGGCATCTACGAGCTGCAGGAGACACATTTCTTCTCAAAGTCTCCTGAGGTATGATAAGAATTGTGTGCAAAGTCCATGGTTTGGTGCCCAATCCATTGATTTAGACAGGTTTAGCCATTTTTTTTCAGGTTAAACCAAGTGCTTTTGGGTGGGTCAGTACTAATGGGCACCCAAATGGAGCGACAATTGCATTGCTTAGTCATGCAACAAATTATATATATATGCCCAGCAAGGGTCAGCATGAACAAATGATTCTACCCTCTGTGCGTCTTAATGCAAATTAGAGGTACAGTACAGCGTTGTATAATGTGTACCAACAGCCATACAACAGCACAAAACTATAGGGCATACAATAAAATAGGGCCTCCAATGGGGCATAACATTTACTAAGGGACTACTACGGTTCAGAACATGAACTGGGCAGGATTGCGGGGCATACAATTAACAACTGCTGCAGAGGGGAGTCTCTCTAGAAGCTTTAGAGCAAGGACAACTTAAAAGTGTTCATACGGGGCACACAAAATGCGAATGTACATAGCACTTAAAAAAAATGGGTCGCTCCAACTTTCCCACCTTATCAATTTATTACAATTTTATGAGAAATAAAAACATCTGTTCAAGAATAAGTTGCTCTGCCTCAATAAATTCTGAAACCCTTCAGTTAACAGGTAACGTCTTTGTGTATTTTTTAAATACTTTGCTGTGGTCCATTTTCAGTTGTCCGTACAACAGATTCCATTATGAGATGCATAGATTGGTCATTTTTAAAGATGAAAAAATAATAATAAAAATAAATAAATTAGAATCACTGGCAATTATTTTTTTCTTCCTTGAAGATACAGTAGGCATGAAGTATTGCTTGAAGAAATCTATATTCTACCATCACGTGACCGGTATGTGGTCATTGTGTCGACAGTCAGTAAGATGACCACTTTTGTTCGACAGGCAGAAGGACGACAAGCATAAGGTCGACATGGTTATGATCATGTCGACCGAATGTATGTCAACCTTTGTCATGTGTCAACCTTCTACCTGTCGTCCAATAGTGGTTGACTAATTGACTGTCAAACTAACGATCCACATCCCACATGACATACAAAACACCAGCATTTAATTAATCTCTGCCTTTTTTTTTTTTTATAATCAAAGATGATTCCGTGTTCATGTAGGATATGCACTGTACAATATATGTGATACAAATTTAAGCCTGAGCAATTGTAGTTTTGTAAATGATTTCCTCTACATTTCAGATCATTTTATATTTACATGTAAATAGTGGTTTACCTAACTGACTTTTTTGAAAGCTTCTTATGACATATACTGTGGTTTCATTTTTCATTTATAGAAAGTCTTTATTATTACCTCGTAATTCGTCAGCCTCAGCTGTTTCAATCTTGTCCATGAATTCATTTGAGTTCCATTTTGTAATTTCTTTAGGCAGCCCTTCCTCATTGTCTGACAAATCTTCTAAACACAAGGATAATAAAGACAAAACAAGACCAAGTAACACATCAGAAAGACGAAGGGGTAAATCTAATAAAGCTTCTAAAAATAAAGAGGTGATGTTTCCCATAGCAACCAATCAGATTCTGTCTATGCATCTTAGAGACATCTGATTGGTTGCTATGGGCTATCACCTCTTTTCATTTTAGAAACGTTACTAAATTTACCCCTAAATCTACACATATCCACAAGGGTGCCCACAATACCAACAGTTTGCAGCATTATAGTCCAAATGTTATATGTCAATCACAGGCTTGATGAAAATGCTAATTAATCACGTTCTAGAGCAGAAGTAGGAGGAATGCAGTTTGACTACAGTACATGAAGCCCAGATTCTCTAGTTCAGCTACCAGCAAGGAACATTCCTTCAGCAGACTGAGCCCCAAAAATTGGCTAAACACGCTCTACATTCAATGTACAATGTTCTACAGAGCACATGGTAGTATATCACCATAGCCAATCCTCACTGAGGGGTAGATTTATTAAGCTCGGTGAAGTGATAAACTGTCTGGTTTTTATCACCGGCCAATCAGCTCTTACCTGTAATTGTTCAAACCAAGCCTGTAGCTTCACAGGTAGGAGCTGATTGGACGGTGATAAAAACCAGACAGTTTATCACTTCACTGAGCTTAATAAATCTACTCCCAATCTCCCTGCACAGTTTTACTGGGAGCCAGATAAAGAGAGTGACTTGTCACAATGTGCCTCTACATGACCATTCCAAGATGCAGTTTGCAGCCATTATGGAGAGTAGAATCTTCTCCATGAAGTCCAATGGCAACATAAACCACTTTATTTAAACTGTACATATAAAAATGTAAACCATTATGTACAGCTCCTTATCTGAAATGAAAGTTCTCATGTGGTTCTCTACAGAATGGTAAAGTGCTTAATGGCTAAGTCATAGAAGCCATACAGCGCTTCACCATTCCGTATTGCAGGGACCCAAGAAGGAAATTTAATTTAGGTCACAATACATTACAGATATCAGCTAGCCCTTAATATTCAGGCATCATGGCACTATTTAGGCATGCTGGGTCCTGTATTTGCACTGGGAAGAACAATATTAATTATATTTTGCTATCATTAACCCTACTGTGATGAGGGGAACAGGCCCAGGATTTTAATTTGTGTCCATGTAATGGTCTAATATTTTATTGCTGCAAACTGGCATGTTAAGCTATGTTTCACACCTTGAGATTTCCCATTGATTGTGCCTTTAAATCTCCAATTTGCTAAATGGCACATCATTGAAAAACACCAAATTGACCTTTAGTTGCTTTCTCCCTCAAGAGTGACACTGAAGATAAAAATCCACAACTGGATGTTTCTTACTATTTGCTGGTTCTTTATTTACATTTAATATGGGGACAGTCGCTTATGACTACTACTCTTTGCCATTGTGTGCACTGTAGAGCACTACCATTCTCTTACTGAAATTGTCGCTCTTACTAAAATAATCACTGCTTAGCTCCCTTATCTCATAGATTAATGTTTTATACACCTAAACCTTCATTGACAAATGTTCTATGAGATAGTGAAAACCACATCAAAATCCATCCATTGGATTGCAAGATTTGCTCGAACAGACAGTCAGAAGCTTGCCAGGGCCTATATGCGGAGATGTTAAGTAGTTTTTTTGGTACTTATGTAGTATCTGGGCTGCCGATTTTTTGATTGTATGCCTTAAGTTAAGGCATACAATCAGATGCGATGCGATATCGCATCGCATACGACCATATCGCATGCGATGCGATGCGATGACCCGATTTTTCCATAGGATTCAATGTTAAAATGGACTGAGTCCATTTTAACATGGAATTCAATGGGAAAAAGGGGTCCTTTTCATACCCCTACTATCCAAGTGGGCATGGAGTTGGATATAAACCTGTGGCGAGCGTAGCGAGCCACCGAGCCCGAAGCGTGGCGAGCCCCGCGAGGGGACGGTATTCTGTGTCCGCTCGCCACGCTTCGGGCTCGGTGGCTCGCTACAGGTTTATATCCAACTCCATGCCCACTTGGATAGAAGGGGTATGAAAAGGACCCCTTTTCCCATTGAATTCCATGTTAAAATGAACTCGGTCCATTTTAACATTGAATCCTATGGAAAAATCGGGTCCATCGCATCGCATGCGATATGGTCGGGTGCGATGCGATGGACCCGATTTCAAAATCGGCAGCCCAGTTACTACATAAGTACCGTTTTTTTTTTTTTTAAATACAGGCAAAAATGCAGCAGAAGCTGATTTTGTGATGAAAATCAGTGGGAATTGAAAATAGATTAAGCTCTGGCTTATGTAGGCGGGTATGGTATGGCGGCCTGACAGATGGGATCCGGAGGGTCAGTATACCGATATCAGAAACCCGACCTCTGGTATGCCGACTGGGGGGGGGGGGGGGGGGGGAATGCAAAGAATCACAAGTTCTATTCCTCTGTGGGGTTGTGGACCTCCACAAGGGTAAATTGCCCCCGTCAGTCAGGATGGGCATTTGAACAGTCGGGATTCCGATGTCAGTATAATGACCGTTGGGATTTCGATGTCGGTATACTGACCGCCGGGCCGTCATCCGGAACCCTATGTAGACTATGGCAAGTCTTGAGGGTACTCTTTACCTAGAACGGCGCCCGCGATCAGAATCGCGGGCGTCGGGGGTAAAAAATCGCGGGCATCGCGGGCATCGCGGGTAAATCGCGGGTACATCAAAATCGTGTACCCGCGATCACCGCGATTTTCCCATAGGGAACAATGTTAAAAAGCCTAATTGATCGCGATTTTAATGTTAAATGCCTCAATGCCCGCGATTTTCCCATAGGAATCAATGTTAAATGGGCTACAGAGCCCAAATAGACCCAATTAACCCTTAAATGTCACCCCAATTTTTTTACGCCACCCCACGATCCACGCCAACCCGAAGCGTGGCGAGCGCAGCGAGCCCGCGAGGGGCGGCGGTACGCGTCCTCCGACCTTTTCATGCCCTACTATCCACGTCGGCGTGGAGTTGAGAATAGAATAGTGTGGCGAGCGCAGCGAGCCACCGAGCCCGAAGCGTGGCGAGCGCAGCGAGCCCCGCGAGGGGACGTGGATACCTTCACAGGTAAACGCGTCCCTTCGCGGGCTTCACAGGTGTCGGCGTCGCCACGGACACCTGTGAAGTCCGCGAGGGGACGCGTATAACTGTGAAGGTATCCGCGTCCCCTCGCGGGGCTCGCTGCGCTCGCCACGCTTCGGGCTCGGTGGCTCGCTGCGCTCGCCACACTATTCTATTCTTAACTCCACGCCGACGTGGATAGTAGGGCATGAAAAGGTCGGAGGACGCGTACCGCCGCCCCTCGCGGGCTCGCTGCGCTCGCCACGCTTCGGGTTGGCGTGGATCGTGGGGTGGCGTAAAAAAATTGGGGTGACATTTAAGGGTTAATTGAGCCTATTTGGGCTCTGTAGCCCATTTAACATTGATTCCTATGGTAAAATCGCGGGCATTGAGGCATTGAATGCAAAATCGCGATCAATCTGACTTTTTAACATTGTTCCCTATGGGAAAATCGCGGTGATCGCGGGCATCGCGTCGCGGCCGTTTATGTACTGCCCGCGATCCCGCGATCACCCCGATGGGCGCCGTTCTAGGTAAAGAGTACCGTCTTGAGTGATATATTTGTATGTTTCGGATATGTTTATTACAGTCATTTAAAAAGGTTGGATACAGGTTGAATAAGGTAGGCAAACAAATGCTTAATCAATGATAACACTTAGAAAATGATTAATATAGAGAGCCAGAATCATAGTCTAAAGCCGTGCTCTGACTTACCAATCATATCATCATCATGTCTCCTTGCAGTATCACCACCACAAGCTGCCCAGTGGTACAAATTCCACTGCTAGTTTATATCTCGCACAGAGTGACATGCGGGTCTAGGGCCTGGTTCAAAGTTGATCGCAAAAAAGTTGATCGCAAAAAGCTAAATCTTTCCCAAATGGGCAAAATCATGTGCAATGTAGGTGCGGCAAATGTAACTTTCTGTGTTGCAGAGGTAACTCCCACTAGACAGCAATAATGATCAGTTTCACAAAGGACTAAAGGTCCACACACACTGGGCGACTATGCTCAGAGTGTATGGGAAAGCTGCGGGGAAAGCCGCTCAGTGCATACACTTTCCACCTGCCCGGCGCCGAAGGAGGAAGGGGGGGGGGGACAGCATTGCATAGCGGAGACCTATGCAAAGCCGTCCTGAAAACCAGCAGATGAACAGCTTTCCCGGTGATGTTGCAGGAGCGCGCAGCAGCACTCATCGCCGGGCCATAAACACTGGGCGGCTTTGAGCTGACAGGAGCTCAAACCTGCTGTTTTGAGCGACTTTCAGCTCAAAGTCGCCCAATGAGTATGGGCCTTAAGACAGTTCATGGAAAAAATCATAATCCAAGTCTCATAGACTATGATCTTTGTTCTATACTGCATGAACCTAATGATGTCTAAGCACATTCCAAAAGTACATAAACCAACAATGAGGGCATGATATGTGAGTAACATTTAAGCAACACCCAAATACTTATCAACTGTAAAAGTTATTCATCTATAAACATAACTAACTGATTGACAGCGTACTGCTAAAATATAAAACTGAGTATACGCACTACAACTGTAAAATCTGCACAAACATAACATGGATACTTACACCATTCTGTGTAACCAAGGCATTATTTACAGAACATTCGGTACTTATTTGTTAGTTGGGTGCCCACTAAGCTATTTGCTTAGTTTTCCATGTCCGCTCGCCACGCTTCGGGCTTGGTGGCTCGCCACACTATATAAAATCAACTCAATGCCGACATGGATAGTGGGGGTATGAGCGTACTAACTATAGTGGGCGCCCAACTAACATAGAAGTACTGAACATTCTTATGAATAGGTTAAGCCCACAAAATAGATCCTTGCACTGTATTTAGGTAACAAGTCTACGTGCAGTGGGAGCATATCACTTTAGAGAGTGAGTTTCTCTTTTTTGTGTATTACTGAATTAGTGCGTGTCACTGGGAGTGAGCAGTTACTTCCTAGACAGGAAGTTCCTCCTTCGCAGAGGCAAATCGGCCCCTATGATATAGTAATACATATGTTTAATTTACATGTATAGGTCTAATGGATTGCTCTAATTCTGTATGGATTGAGTTCAATAAACAAAACTAAAACGGTCTCAATGGGGCGTTTTTGTTTAGACCATGTGGCTTTGCCTTGACATGTTAACGAACCCAAATACTATCCCTAACTGTAGCTTAACCCTAAAATCGTGAAAAAGCAACAGTCATCATTCACCATGTCAACTTTGTCATGCTGAAATTGTGAATGTTGACATTCTACAAGTATACTATCTAACATGCTACATTTTAGGTAAAACAACATATACAGTATAACAGATTGCCATGGAAATCTCATAATGCATACACAAGTGTTTTGCACCTGTGTACTAGTGACGCACTCTTACGCTGGCCATAAACTTACACAATTTGGGCCTTTTCCTCCGTTTCCGATCGATCGGGACAAGAAATCGGGTGAAAAGTTCCCAAATCGTATGTGCCTAACTTCTCATCCGCGGTCGCATGAATCGGATCAGATCCAGAGATTGCAAGTGCTGCATGTTAGATTTGTCAGATTTGATATATGATATATCGTATGCTAAAGGTCAAATACTATGCATCGTATGTGGTCCAGCTGCCAGAGAGACCGGCAGCTCCCTGGCAGGCAGTTACCGAGGTATCGCATGCAATGCTGCATATTAGTGTATGGGGGCTTAGTGTATGGGGGCCATTAGGCTATAACTTTATCAGACATTGGTACACTGAATCAGGATGAAAATGATAAAAAAAAATAGGGCTTAAGTGGACTGTATTTGTTATTTGTTCATGTTCTCCTATGTGGTACAAATGTAAAAATTGTTTTGATACATTCAAAAAGGAATATACCTACTGGACCATTTAAACATTGCAAATAGAAATTTGGGGGTAGCTTTAATAGGCAGAATGTTAAAGCCAATGCCATCGGCATCGATTCCTGTTGCCATTTTTAAAGCTGCTGATGGTTGGTGGCTTTGATAACTGCCCTCTTCTAAATATACTTCTTGGTCTGCTCTGGAAAACGTAATATAATCCATTCGCCATCAAGTAGCTAACATATTATGTGATGTTTTACATCCCCCTAAGCCATTGCAGACACTGAGAGGCTCCCTATACTGTAGCATTCCTATATGACTTACTCATGTACAAACAAGAAAGCAAAGGATCAAAGGGAAAAGTATCTCACATCATGATCAAATAATCTTCAGAGCAGATACACTCCAGGAATTTACATCTAGGGGATGTTTGAATCTCTTAAAATAACATCATAAAATCTTATTGCAGTTTTTGATCCATGAAGAGTTATTACAAAAGCAGAAAAGGTGCCCATACATGGAGCGATGTGCACCATACGTTTTGAACTAGATGCGATGCAATCTAGTTCATAAAGTAGGTGCAGCACATACTTTTTGTGCTGTGCAATGTGATGTGCGCGGGAGCGTGCATCGCACCCGTTAATCGCAGTGTGTATGGGCACCTTAAGACTTAGCACACATTATTTACTATACGAATATCTCACCAACAGCAAAAGGTACCTGATTGTGAACTGAATTGGTTGCCATGCCAACTAATTATCTTGGACCACTTACCATGAGCATCAAAAAACTCATCATCCGAGCTCTCATCTGAGTCCCTGGCGATGCTCTGCATCCTCCATTCTGATATGCTGTGCCGGGATGGGCTTGCTGTGAAGGGCAGACATAGAAGTGACTTTAGTAAGGTGACCGGAAGTTACAGTATTTTACATTTCGTAGTCTAGCAAGAGGAGAGTTGTTTAAAAAAAATGTACACAAATTGCAGAAAATGCATCCAAATAATACATAAATCACATGCTTTTGATATAAAAGGCTAAATGGAACAGCCTGCAAGTTGCTGGAGGTGCGGGAGTTTGTGCAAGTCTGACCACATTTTTAAAGCAACGATCATTTTCAAGAGAAACCCCACCTGGTTGGGGGGAATGTGACCAATTAGTATCTTAAACCTTTTGTAATAAGGAATGCTTTGGTTTATACAATTCTTAATCAGGGCTAGTCAATTGTTTACTATCCAGCTTGTACAGTGGACTGCATTTAAACCAGGGTGACATTTCCAGTGTAGCTAAATCCACTGCTGCAGTCACTAGTACTTGCTAGTATTGTGGTAGACTATCATTTGTCACACAGTGCTAAAGGACTTTATTCTGGTCCATTCACCGCAGGGCTGTGTTCGCATGAGGACCAATGTTTTTGTTCTGCGCACGTTCAGCTCCATTAGCATATGGGAACGCCCAGTGTTTCATGGGTGTTCCCATGAGAACGCTGTCCTTTCTCATGCTAATGAGGCCATGACACAGGTTTGGGGGGGCAGCAGCCGAAATCACCTTGAAAGTAACTTTTATATATAAATGCACCTTCCACATCGAAAGATGTGAGAGGTTCCCCCTGCCCTGCAAATGGATGTTACTGTGTAACATCCATTTGCAAACCCCTGCGAGGGAGCCGCCTGTGCAAATGGGTGGTGCCAGCCAACAATTCGCAAGGCAGGGTTTGGTGGACTCGCAAGGCTGGGAATCAACTACAATAACCCCCAAAGTGCACAAACATGCCATTAGAGGCATCCTCACCTAAAGTAACAAGATGAAGTAACTGGCTCTATGTACAATGTATGGAAGAAGCATCGCCATATAAAAGCTATAACCAATACATGTTTGTAATTCCCAAATGTGCATGCAATCTTACACAGGGGAGGTTTGCACGGAATTAAGTTGCGTCTGTGTGTAATGGTGTGTACACCTGGGTACCGTCTGCATGAGATTTTGACTATATAGTCAAAATCTCATCGGGATCGCATGCAGATCGCACGGGTTTTTAACCATTGCGATCCCAATGCGCTTTCACGTATTGCAAGCAGAAAGTCTTGGCTGCCTTGACTATATATTGCAGATCTGCACTATTTAGTCAAAGTTGTATGCAGATGGCATGCATGCTGTGCAATCCTGATGCGATCTGATCGCATCAGGATGGCATCGCACGGTACTCGCACAGTGTGTACACACCATAACTGATATTTCAGCTTTAAGGTGGCAATTATTCTACTACTGTACTCCGCTGACCACCCTCCTTATCTTTTTTGAGGTGAAGAATTCTAAAATCATTAAAACAAATGCCAGTCTTACAGTTTTTCGGTGTCCATACAAATACAAAGAGTAGTGAAATCTGTCCAGCAGTGAATTGGTTATTATTAGGTTGTCCTCGCTATTTGCATAAGCCTCATGCAGCTCTGTTCCTGAATTTTCACCATTTATTCTTTGGAAGAAAGGCAGCGGGGAGCAAGCAATGTGTTCTACTTCTCCACTCATGCATATCAATTTTGAATCATAATTCACCTTTCATATGCCGCCTGTACAATACAGGTCATGAGCTGTTGAATCAGACTCTAAAAGTAGGCTTTTCAGTGCAAGCGAAATTAGAAATTCCCTTTGAATTGTTCTGCATTTATGTATCTCCTGCACAGCTAATGAAGATGGTCAGTTTGATATATGACGACTAAGTTGTTTACACAGTTTCATTTCACTTGGGAGATTTAATTGCCAATGCAGGCTTACATGTGTACAGATTGTCTTGACAGTGTTTTATTGCTAGGAACGGGAGAACGCGCAAAAGAGAAACTAAAAGAATAATCTAAGGAGGAATGAATGTGCAGTACAGCAATTACATATCTGTATTTTTTCTTCTGACACTTGGAATGAGAATGGGGAGTACGTTTATGACAAGCAATATTGCAGTATGTGTCCATGCTTGTTGCTCTTCCCCAGTGACGTCATGGGAGGATTTATGATGAAACTCCGTATTATTATCAGGAAGTGCAGCATGTCAAATGAAGCCTATAGGAAAGCCTATTGCGAAATACATGTTGATACCTTTAGGAAAACTAAATGTATAAATCACACAAACTATTTATGGCCATCTAGAAATTTTGCAATGCTGAGGACATCGTGGAACCTGATACCACACGATAACTCACTGGTAGAAACATCAATGTAATTTGCTTATTTTTTTCATCTTTGTTTTCAGGTATGATATAAAATTATGATCCATAATCACTCTGAACTAAAAGGAAACCAAACAAGGTCAGTTTTATGACTGCTTACATGAGCAGGTATCAGGGAATAGATTTCTACAAAGAAAGCCATAGAACATTTTTATGTTTGGATCATATTAAGTTTTGCTTCATTTGGAACAATGAAGAACTAGATACAAGCACAGCTTCATAGAATAGAGGAATGTGTGGTATAGAAACAACAAACCAAGTGGAGTTTGTACCTGAAGTCAGATTCCATAAAAAGGTAAAAAATTGTAGCCCTTACCTCCTCTCTTTGAAGACCTAGAAGATCTGGAGGAAGTGGACCATTGCTTGGTCAATCCCCTTCCTGATAGTGACTCTGTCATTCCACTTGGCTCATCTACAGTTTCTATGGAGGTGATGGCCTTGGCCTCAGAATCTTTTTCTCCAGGAGATTCTTTAGCCCCGTGTTGTTCGCCTTCATTTTCACTTAGGCTAAACTGGGCCATTTTCTGTGCCAGCATCAGTTGAGCTTCTTTCTCCAACTGTCTGATGTCTTCTATGGTTAAACCGTACCATTCATCTTGCCAACACCAGGCTTGCCTATGTGCTCTAACCATAACTTTTCGGAGACCTGCCAATCATGAATAAAACAATGGTGTTAAAATTATTATAACATTTTTTTTTTTTTTTATATTTGTTTGAAAACAATGTTTAATTTTTAGCAAAATTATAAGCAAGGGACCTAGCTTGTTTGTAAAGGTCTCAATCTGCTACTAGAAAAGCAATATATGTATACTATAGAAGGTTAAGCTTGCCCATAGAACACTTAATTATTTATTTTGGTATAATGCAATGGTTGTCTGATTTTCTGATGCGCACTTTGTTGTACTAAAAATCTGATTATTATTTACCAAAAACATTTAACCCCTTCCTGACACAGCCAGTTTTTGCCTTCCTGACAGAGCCCTTTTTTTCAAATCTGACATGTATCACTTAAGTGGGGATAACTTTTTTTTGCTTTTACTTATCCCAGTGATTTTGAGATTGTTTTCTCGTGACACATTGTACTTCAAATTAGTGGTAAATTTGGGTCGATACAGTCTGTGTTTTTTTGTGAAAAATACCAAAATGTCGTAAAAAAATGGAAAATTTAGCAATTTGCAAAATGTTAAATTTTCTGCTTGTGAGACAAATAATCATACCACTCAAAATAGTTAATAACTAACATAGACCATATGTCTACTTTATGTTTCCATTATTATTTCAACTTCCTTTTAATTTTTTGGACACTAGGAGGCTTACAATATGAATAGCAAGCATTTTTCAAGAAAATTTCAAACACTGATTTTTTTAGGGACCAGTTCAGTTCTGATGTGACTTTGAGGGACTTGTATGTGAGACACCCCCATAAATGATGCCATTTCAAAAACTGCACCCCTCACAGTATTCAAAACAGCATTTTGGAAGTTTGTTAACCCTTTAGGTGTTTCACAGGAATTAAAACAAAGTGTAGGTGAAATTTCAAAATTTCATTTTTTTTGCAGATTTGCAATTTTAATACATTTTTCTAAGGAACACAGTAGATTTTACTAGAGAAATGTGACTAAAAATTGATTCCCCCTAATTCTTTTGTTTTCATAAATATCCTATATGTGGCCCTAGTGTGCACGTTGACCAAACCACAGGCTTCATAATAGAAGGAGCACCTACTTGATTTTGGAGCCACCTTTTTATGAGATTATTTTTTAGGCACCATGTAGGTTTCTAGGCACCATAAGATGCTAAAATTTAGGAACCCCCCCACAAGTGACCCCATTTTGCAAACTACACCCCTCAGGGAATTCATCTAGGGGTATAGTGTACATTTCAAACCCCCAGGGGTTTCACCAATTGTGGTACAACTGGGCAGTGAAAATGAAAAATTAAATTTTTTACACAAAAATGCAGTTCTGGCTCAAAATTTTTCATTTTCACAAGGAATGAAGGAGACAAAGCACCCCAAAATCTGTGCCCCAATTTTTCCGAGTACGGCAATGCCTCACATGTGACCAAAAAATACCATTTGGGTGCATGGCAGGACTCAGAAGGGAAGGAGTGATTTTTGGATTTTGCAGCTCAGATTCTGGTGGAATGTTGGTGGGTGCTATGTCGCATTAGCAAGACCCCCCAAGCACCAATACAGTGGAACCCCCCCACAAGTGACCCCATTTTGCAAACTACACCCCCTCAGGGAATTCATCTAGGGGTATAGTGTACATTTCAAACCCCCAGGGGTTTCACCAATTTTGATACAACTGGGCAGTGAAAATGAAAAATTACATTTTTTTACACAAAAATGCAGTTCTGGCTCAAAATTTTTCATTTTCAGAAGGTATGAAGGAGAAAAAGCACCCCAAAATCTGTGCCCCAATTTCTCCCGAGTACGGCAATGCCTCACATGTGACCAAAAAACACCATTTGGGTGCATGGCAGGACTCAGAAGGGAAGGAGTGATTTTTGGATTTTGCAGCTCAGATTCTGGTGGAATGTTGGTGGGTGCTATGTCACATTAGCAAGACCCCCCAAGCACCAATACAGTGGAACCCCCCCACAAGTGACCCCATTTTGCAAACTACACCCCTCAGGGAATTCATCTAGGGGTATAGTGTACATTTCAAACCCCCAGGGGTTTCACCAATTTTGATACAACTGGGCAGTGAAAATGAAAAATTAAATTTTTGTACACAAAAATGCAGTTCTGGCTCAAAATGTTTCATTTTCAGAAGGTATGAAGGAGAAAAAGCACCCCAAAATCTGTGCCCCAATTTCTCCCGAGTACGGCAATGCCTCACATGTGACCAAAAAATACCATTTGGGTGCATGGCAGGACTCAGAAGGGAAGGAGTGATTTTTGGATTTTGCAGCTCAGATTCTGGTGGAATGTTGGTGGGTGCTATGTCGCATTAGCAAGACCCCCCAAGCACCAATACAGTGGAACCCCCCCACAAGTGACCCCATTTTGCAAACTACACCCCTCAGGGAATTCATCTAGGGGTATAGTATACATTTCAAACCCCCAGGGGTTTCACCAATTTTGATACAACTGGGCTGTGCAAATGAAAAATTACATTTTTTACACAAAAATGCAGTTCTGGCTCAAAATTTTTCATTTTCACAAGGAATGAAGGAGACAAAGCACCCCAAAATCTGTGCCCCAATTTCTCCCGAGTACGGCAATGCCTCACATGTGACCAAAAAATACCAGTTGGGTGCATGGCAGGACTCAGAAGGGAAGGAGTGATTTTTGGATTTTGCAGCTCAGATTCTGGTGGAATGAATGGTGGGTGCTATGTGGCATTAGCAAGACCCCCGAAGCACGGTGAAATGATGAACCTAATAATCCATAGATGTGTGGTATATTTTAAAACACTCCTTTATACATAGGCCGGGTTTGTCGGGGCAAGTTTCACAGTGGAAAATAGTTTCCTTTCTTATTCCCTTTTTATAGCAAACTTTGCACCTTTTTTGTGTCCTGCCCTTTCTTGCAGTGGAGGGGATTTCGTTAGGAAAATGCTGCCCTGGTACAATACGGGGGCCAGTACTAGAAGTACTGGGGCCCTCTGCCTGCTGGTTCCCAAATATTAGGCCTTTTATGACTTCCTCTTGAAAGTGCATAAATGTCCCCCTCTGGCTGGTAGAACGGAATAGCACGTAAGCGTTATACAGTGCCATCTGGATGATATACACGGCCAGCTTCTTGTACCAGATTTTTGTTTTCCGCAGGGCACTGTACGGCTTCAGTACCTGATCTGAAAGATCCACTCCGCCCATGTACCTATTGTAATCTAGGATACAATTAGGTTTTGAGGTGTGGGTACTGGTACCTCGTACAGGGATGGAGGTGGTACTGTCTCCATGAATAGTTGTCAGTATAAGGACATCCCTCTTGTCCTTATATTTGACCAACAACATATTTTCGGTGCATATTCCCCTGCTTTCACCCCTTCTCATTACTTGGGCAATGTGCGTTTTTGGGAGGCCTCTTTGGTTCTTACGCACAGTACCGCAAGCTGCTGTACCTCTTGAACCAAGGGCCTTAAACAGGGGGATGCTAGTGTAAAAGTTATCCACATAGAGGTGATAACCTTTATCCAGGAAGGGGTGCACTAAATCCCAGACAATTTTTCCACTAACACCTACGAGGGAGGGGGGGCATTCTGGCGGTTCAATTCTTGAATCCTTCCCTTCATATACCCTAAACCTGTGGGTGTACCCTGAGGTGCTTTCACACAGCTTATACATTTTTATGCCATACCTTGCCCTCTTACTGGGAAGGTACTGGCGGAATTTAACCCTTCCTTTAAAATGTATAAGGGACTCGTCAATACAAATAAATTTTTCAGGGATGTACATCTCTGCAAATTTGGCACTGAAATGATCAATGACCGGCCTGACTTTGAATAGCCGGTCAAAGGTGGGATCATCTCTGGGTGGGCACAGTGTATTATCGGTGTAATGTAAAAATTTAAGGATTATCTCAAAACGAGCCCGAGTCATGGCCATACGGTAAAATGGGGTGCTGTACAGAACATCTGTACTCCAATATTGCCTAATTTCTGGCTTTTTTACTATGCCCATATGTAACACCAGACCCCAAAACGTCATCATCTCTACTGCATCTACAGGGGTCCACCTAGCAAATGATGACGTGGGGTTTTGAGCAATAAACTGCTGGGCATATAAATTACTTTGGTCCACCATTAAATTTATAAAATCATCAGAGAAAAATAATTTGAAAAAGTCAATTTCTCTGAGACCTGCTGAATCAAATTGGATTCCTGGGATGGCCAAAAACTCAGGAACCTGGGGCTCAAAATTGTCTGGTGGTGTGGTCCATACGGGATCAATCATTTGAAGGGGGGGGGGTCTCAGCTGCTCTACGGGGGCGTCTTTGAGGGGGTCCCTCATCAGCAGAGGAGGAAGAGGAGCTTAAGGCGAATCCTTCAAATTCCCCGCTTGCATCACTGGCTGTGTCAAAGTCAGAGTCAGGGGCAAGCATGGCATATGCCTCCTCCGCTGAATACATTCTTCTGGATGACTGGGATGACATTTGGGATGACATTTTTATTTTTGTGTTTCTGTAAGTGTAATGTTTCAACACGTGTATAGTGTAGGGGGGGTACAAACTTTATTTCAACACGGGGGGTATGTAGTGTGTAGTGTGTATGTAGTGCAGAAGAAAAAAAGACTTTATACAGGAATTTGATCCCAATAAAAAAAAAAAAATTGAAGGGGTTAAAAAAAAAAAAAAAAGGTCCTGCGCCAAAAATTGAGCACAGATGTTGGTCAGTAACGTCCGTCACTGAACAGCGCTCAAAGGCAACAGGACACCCACAAAAACAACGTGGGTGTAAAAACAAAAAAAAAACAATTAAAAAAAAATGCAGAAAAAAAATGATATGAACCTGTGCCAAAAATGCTGTTCAGTGATTGTACGTCACTGATCAGCGGCCACAGGACACCCACAAAAGCAACGTGGGTGTAAAAACAATTTAAAAAAAAATTCCACAGCACTCTCCAAAAAAAAAAAAAAACAATTTAAAAAAACTACTGAAAAAAAAATGATATCAACCCTGTGCCAAAAATGCTGTTCAGTGATTGTACGTCACTGATCAGCGCTCAGCGGCCACAGGACACCCACACAAGCAACGTGGGTGTAAAAACAAAACCCCACTGCACTCTCCAAAAAAAAAAAAAACTGCAGATCAGTGATGCAGTGATGCAACACTGATTAGCAGTGAGGGGCAGCAGACACACAACCTGACAGGGTATATATATAAAAAAAAAACCTGGACCCCCAAAAAGTTGCTGATTAATTAATTTAAACTGACCAGCACAAAAGGGGGGGGCAGCAGGGGGGGCAGCAGTCAGTTGCACACGCAGCACAACCTTTGGTGCAACTGACAGGTATATATATATAAAAAAAAAAACCTGGACCCCCAAAAAGTTGCTGATCAGTAATCAGCACAATCAGCACAAAAGGGGGGGCAGCAGGGGGGGGCAGCAGTCAGTTGCACAGGCAGCACAACCTTTGCTGCAACTGACAGGTATATATATATATAAAAAAAAACCTCTGCACCCCCAAAAAGTTGCTGATCACCTCAGATATAGTGATCAGCACAAAAGGGGGTGCAGCAGACACAAAATATAGCACTCTCTATCACTCTCTGTCACTATCTGTCCCTATCTCTCACGATCTGTGACTCTATGACACTGCAGCAGCAGCACACACAGAAGTCACAAGATCCAGGAAGTATCCAGCTGCTGGCAGCACGCTACCAGCGGTGATCAGCGGTGATCAGGTAAGTTTCAGGCAAGGATCGGGTATGTATCACGACAGATTGGCACGGTGACCGCTCTGCACGCAATTCCAGACCGGAATGGCATCTGCAGTGCAGTCACCGTTAGTTTAAATCACGCGCCTTGGCTGTGATTGGTCCGTGGGTCCCACGGACCAATCACAGCCTTGGGGGCAGGTGGGGTGAGGTGTCGTCGTCACCGATGACCCCCTCATGCCCCCTGACACCCGGCGGTGATTGACACCTGTGTTACCGAGCGTCTGATTCGCCGGTAACACAGGAAAACGCTGTGAATGGCTGTTCACACTGAACAGCCAATCACAGCGATCGCCGACGGGGGGGCGGCATCGCAGCCCCCCCTGGGCATGCAGGGACATGTCTGCTGTCAGGGACAGCAGACATCGTCCCTCTGTCCCCGCGACAGTTTAAAGTCATGACGTATATATACGTCATGTGTCGGGAAGTACATCCCGGCCATGACGTATATATACGTCAAATGTCGGGAAGGGGTTAATAAAATCATGTTGCCCACTCTTCTTCTATGCAAATATCAGGAAATGTTCTTGAACATATTTCATACAGCCTATTATTCACCTCACACAAAACATTTGGTGGATGTGTTTCTGTTAATGACAACGGAGTTTCCCCACAAGCAGATCTGTTTCACTGTTTCCCGACATGTTCATTTCTCCGCAATTTTGGTAATCTACAGTATGATGCATTTAGAAAACTAAAATAATTTTGGGGATTATAACCATATGCCAGTGTGTCCCCAAGGTATTAGAAAGTTGTCATTAGCTATTAGCGCATAAATCCACATGACTGTTCTACAGAAATGGATCCTACGCCATCCACCTTCTCGAACTCTTTTTAAAGAGAAATTGCATAATATGCTGTATTTGAGTGAAGACAAAATTTAGATAAAGAAAAATGTGGCTAAAAATTATTTGACTTTTGAGAAATGTATGTTACCACACTTCCAATAGACTTCCAATCTATAATTAAAGACTGCCTTAAACTCACTAGTGCGATTTGGTCCCTTTGTACCCGATTCCATTAAATTGGCCAGAGAAATCGGGTGAAAAGTGTCAAATCGCATGTGTTTCACCTCAGATTCCAGAGCTGGTATCGCATATGATACATCGTATGCAAAAGTGGAGATGTAAAAAGGGTTCAGCTGCTTTTTATTTTAAGGCACAACATAAATGGCGTTACTAAAAATTTATTTTTCATCAAAGTCTAGCAGTCTTCCTCTTAAATCAGGGGTCCCCAATCTTTTTTTGAATTACGGCACCCTGGGGTATCAAAATTTTTCACGGCACCCCTAGGCCCCCCAAAAAGGAAGTATAAAAGTATATAACATTGAGTAGATTGGGTTTATATGCGATTATTAATCAGTTATGTGGTAAACAGGGGCGGGCTGGGCCGGGGGGCAGGGTGCCATGTGCCCCCCGGGCCGCTCAATCTAATGTGTGTGGGCCGCCCGTTTGTTTCTGAGGCTGCTGCTGCAGCCACGGCTAACCAGTTTCCGAATGGTCTTCGGAAACATGGCCGCCGGCCTCCTGCACTGAGGACGTCTAGTGCAGGAGGCCGCTACAGAGAGTGGCTGTGGACTCTCTGAGGAGCTCAGACCTCTGTGGCTGCCAGCAGCTGCTGCGCCTGTATCACACTGCATTACAGGCAGCAGCGTGGACAGCACAGAGGATCCCTCCCTGCTCCTGGTCAGCGTCCCTGTAGGGATCGAAAAGGGGGCGGGGCTAACGTCCGGAGGGGGCGGAGCTACACGACTGTGAAGGAGATGATAAGCTGCCAGGCTGCCAGCCTGAAGTGCCCTGAACCAGGTATGTAAAATGTGAGTGTACTTTAACTGGTGTGGGCATGTGTACAAGCAGCGCAACTTGTGTCGGCAAGTGGTGTGGGCATGTGTACAAGCAGCGCTACTAGTGTCGGCAATTGGTGTGGACATATGTACAGGCAGCGTTACTAGTGTCGGCAACTGGTGTGGGCATGTGTACAAGCAGCGCTACTAGTGTCGGCAACTGGTGTGGACATATGTACAGGCAGCGTTACTAGTGTCGGCAACTGGTGTGGGCATGTGTACAAGCAGCGCTACTAGTGTCGGCAACTGGTGTGGACATATGTACAGGCAGCGTTACTAGTGTCGGCAACTGGTGTGGGCATGTGTACAAGCAGCGCTACTAGTGTCGGCAACTGGTGTGGGCATTTGTACAAGCAGCGCTACTAGTGTCGGCAACTGGTGTGGACATATGTACAAGCAGCTTTACTAGTGTCGGCAACTGGTGTGGACATATGTACAGGCAGCGTTACTAGTGTCGGCAACTGGTGCCGACATATGTACAAGCAGCGCTACTAGTGTCAGCAACTGGTGTGGGCATATGTACAAGCAGCGCTACTAGTGTCGGCAACTGCTGTGGACATATGTATAATCAGCGCTACTAGTGTCGGCAACTGGTGTGGGCATATGTACAGGCAGCGCTAGTAGTGTCGGCAATTGGTGTGGACATATGTATAATCAGCGCTACTAGTGTCGGCAACTGGTGTGGACATATGTACAAGCAGCGTTACTAGTGTCGGCAACTGCTGTGGGCATATGTATAATCAGCGCTACTAGCGTCGGCAACTGGTGTGGGCATATGTATAATCAGCGCTACTAGTGTCGTCAACTGGTGTGGGCATATGTACAGGCAGCTTTACTAGTGTCGGCAACTGGTGTGGGCATATGTATAATCAGTGCTACTAGTGTCGGCAACTGGTGTGGACATATGTACAGGCAGCGTTACTAGTGTCGGCAACTGGTGGGGGCATATGTATAGGCAGCACTACTGTTGTTGTGTCTGGTGTCGGTGTGGGTGTTACGTATAAGTAGCACTACTACTGTCAGAAACTGGTGCGGTTGTTATGTATAGGCAACGCTACTATTGTCGGCAACTGGTGTGGGTGTTACGTTTAAGCAGTGCTACTACTGTCAGCAACTGATGTGGACATTATGTACAGTATAAGTTGCGCTGCTGCTGTCGGTAACTGTGTGCGATAGATAGATATATATATACACAGCGCTACTACTGTCGGTAACCCTGGGCCATTATGTAGTCATATGCAGGTGTACTCGGGGCATTACGTGGAGCATAATGTGTGTCGTAATATCATATGGGCATTATGGTGTGCGGCATATTGTGTGAGGGGCATTACGCTGTGTGGCATAATACATAATGGGCATTACTGTGTGTGGTATAATGTGTTATGGGCATTACGATGTTATTAGTACTTTTATAGGGCCACGCCTCTTCCCCATGAAGTATCGCTCCTACATTTTGCCGCGCGCCTTCGGCGCGCACTCTCCTATTTCAGGTGTGGTTGTGGGGCAAGCACCAATTTCCTTTCTGGCACAGGGTACCAAAGTGGCTAGTAATGCCACTGGTTCTGGCATAACTAGCCAGGGTGAGCAGCCTGTGGTGTCCTATTATTGTTTTTTCTTTTATTAATACATATACGAAAAACCTCCATTTAACGATACGCTGTTACTTATGGGCCGGTGCTCTGGACTTGCCCCCCAGGCTAAAAGTTGCCAGCCAGCCCCTGGTGGTAAAGGGCAGGATTTGCTTCTGTTTGTACACATTTTGTGATTGTCAGCCGCCAGCACTGGTTTTGTCCATAAATAATTATACATAAATAATTTGAATTGGTCCTGGACCACCAACCTGGGGCACCCCAGCAAGTGTCCCGAGGCACCCCAGGGAGCCACGGCACACAGTTTGGAGACCACTGTCCTAAATCATCTCCTCCTGTTCCCCATGCCACCACCTACTTAACCACTTTGTGTCACCCTCATTTGTACCATGACAGGTTCTATGAAAAAAAATCCACAGTGAAATTGCATTATGACAGTGCTGGGTTTTTTTCCGTGTGCAATTTTCTTGCTGACTTATTTCATGTGCGCTTTTTTCTGATTACCGTTTGTGATATACTGTATGATGAGCCTTTCTTTATGACATTAATGACAGTGTGGGTTTTTCTTGATTACTGTCATCCCATTTATATTGTCCTCACAGAAATCCTGTCGCCCCATGTGTAGGACCCATTTCCCCTGCTCCAATGTGTATGACTGATATGATATAAGTATATAGGAAGGTTATAAACAATGGCTTAGAGAAGCCCCTTACGCTTGGAAAATTTTCTTTCAGCGTTGTTATAAATAATAATAATTTATAATACAGATGGCCTATGATACAGATGTAGTTCCTTTATAAAAGCTCTGACTACCTGAATACCATGGGCCAGAATACTGTAGTATATACTGGACCACAGAGGGCTTCCCTGTATCTATAGCTGATCATATGCATCACCTTTCAGAACGGAGGAAACCGGATATGAAACGAAGATTACCATGGCTGTGTCATTGCACTAAGGTGTGTACCTCTTATTCCTTTAACAAATTTAACAAAGGGAATCCTGCTCATGTAATAGGCTAGCACTGGGGTAGCCAACCCTTGTCCTCGAGAGCTACCAACAGTGCATGTTTTTCAGGTCTCCTCACAGAATCACAAGTGAGCTAATTAGCTCCATCTGTGTATCTTTTAAAATGTGTCAGTGATTAATGAGTGCAGCTGTGCAGCAGCTTGGTTGTCTGGAAAATGTGAACTGTTGGTAGCTCTCGAGGGCTAGGGTTGGCTACCACTGGGCTAGCAGATCTGGCATCCGTAATATAAAACACAGATAAGATTAGATTTTGCTCTTCCCAATAATACAATTTGAACCTTTTGTGCTTTATGTAAGCTGTCACTTTAACATCAGATAATACCATAGAACTATTTTCTTTTGGATATGTTATAGATCAGCATCAGGTTTTCCCACGCTGCTCTTATACACAGGAAAAGCTGGACTTCTTCCTTCCAGGTGCCCTAAGCAAATTCTTACTAACAATTACATTTCAAAACTATTATGCTCATCTCTGTCTAATATAAAGCCATTACACAGAAGACATGGTTTTGCAAGTAATACATATTGGGAATATGTCCAAGAAATCACTTATCTTGAACTTTAAAGAGCTAACTTTTGGGACTTTGTCTCCCGACTTAATGGATGAAATTGTCAGACTTGGCAAACTTGTTACTTTTATTACATCAGTGGCAGCTGTAATGGAGAACCTCTCTCACATGTTGCTGTTTGATTGTTATTGTGATTTAGACCATTCGGTAAACTGTAGACCATCCACATGGTTATAAATCTGAATTTTTATTTGTAGCCAACTTCAATGGAAAAAAATTATGTTTTATATATGTTCCCTATCATGATGGTCCTCTATTAAAAAAAAAAAAACACACTGCTGCATGTTCACACAAAAAAACTGTACTGTATAGAACATGATAAAAAAAAATCAATACATAGAAAAGACTTGGAGAACACGATTCAATTTTCTACTATTTAGAGATAACTAAACTGTGTCCATTTACACTCCAGCAGCATATTAAAGTGTACACATCACAAAATACTGTGTGCAGTTACACCCTATTCCTCTTGTTCTCTACTTCTTTCTTTTGCCTGCACACACATTACAGCATTGCCTCCCTGAACTGGTTATATGCCATAACCTCCATATCCACTACATTCGCCTCCTGGGGAGAAACACAACTCCTCCTATGGAGCCAGAACTGAGAGCCTGTCCCAATCAGTGGTGTAGCTAGGTGCCACGGCGCCCGGAGCAAGGGCATGTTTCGCGCCCCCCCCCCAATTTGTAGTAGGTGAGGCTCCTGCGCAGTGAAAAGTGGACACGGACCAACATTATACCACACACCGTACACATTTTAGTGAACTTTGTAATTCCAATTACACAAAAGCCCACACATGATGCCCATTGCATACTATACAACACTCCGCAATGCCCAAGACATACTATATAACACTCCGCAATGCCCATGACATACTATATAACACTCCGCAATGCCCATGACATACTATATAACACTCCGCAATGCCCATGACATACTATATAACACTCCGCAATGCCCATTACATACTATATAACACAACATAATGCCCATTACACATTTGACACAAAAGTGCCACTTACCTACATGCTCGATGCCAAGGGGCTTCATGCTCGATGCCAAGGGGCTTCATGCTCGATGCCAAGGGGCTACATGCTCAATGCCAAGGGGGACTGAATCTGCTCATTGCCAAGGAGGACAGAACTGTGCAGCTGCCCACTCCCCGCCGCTATTTTCAATTCAATGCACCGCCAGTAGTGTGCAGCCAGGAGGGAGGGAGCGGTAGTGTGCAACAGGGTGGGTGGGTGCAGCAGGGTGGGGGCAGTAGGGTGGGGGCAGTAGGGTGCAGCAGGGTGGGGGGGGGTGACAGTAGGGTGTGGGAGGGTGGGTGCAGCAGGGTGGGTGCAGGAGGGTGGGTGCAGTAGTGTGCAGCAGGGTGGACTGCAGTAGTGTGCAGCAGGGTGGGTGGGTGCAGTATTGCAGTAGGGTGGGTGCAGTAGGGAGGGTGGGTGCAGTTGCAGTAAGGAGGGTGGGTGGCTGCAGTAGGGTGGGTGGGTGGGTGGCTGCAGTAGGGTGGGTGGGTGGGTGACTGCAGTAGGGTGGGAGGGTGGGTGACTGCAGTAGGGTGGGAGGGTGGGTGACTGCAGTAGGGTGGGAGGGTGGGTGACTGCAGGAGGGTGGGTGCAGTTGCAGTAGGGAGGGAGGGGGGGAGTACACCTACATAGCCAGCCGCTCACCTCCCCCCTGCCAGTGTGCGTCCTGTGTCCTGTCCCCCGCTCCCCGCTGTGTCCAGGAGACGGAGAGAGACGTGCACTGCTGCTATGTAAAATTCATATCTTCTGCGCTGGACCGCTAGCTAATAGGCGCTCGCGGTCCAGCAGCCACCAGTTGATTGGCTGCTGGACCGCAAGCGCCCATTGGGTAGCGGTCCAGTGTGAGAAGTGAATATTACATATCAGCAGTGGACGTCTCTCTCCGTCTCCCGGACCCGGACACAGCGGGCAGGGGAGCGGGGGAACGAGCTGGCGGTACCGGTGCCAGCACAGCTCCGGCGCCATGCTATCTTCCTGCGCCTGGAGCGTGTGCTCCACCGGCTCCGCCGTCGCTACGCCTCTGGTCCCAATTCCTCTATCTGCTAACTCTATCTGCTATCTACATTATTCTTATGCTTCCTCTTACCCATCTCCCCTTCTTCTGTGCATTGCTTGCCAATAACATATACCTTATGTAAAATAAATGGTAAGTACAGAATACCCAGTTTTAGAAACATAGTAGTCCAGAGTTCCAAGTTATGGAACTTTTGTTTAAATTAGACCCATTCCTTTTAGTTATTAGTGGGGGCAATTCAATTGTATACCCCATGGCTGCTTATAGATGGAGCCCAAAAAGTAAATCCAGTTGCTGCTCTGTGCAGGAGCAATTGAGCCCACAGCCCCTGGGGGTGGTGAGCTGAAATGTGTAACAGTAACACGTTTGGGTGCACAAAAGGTACTTCCCACACCCTGCCCATTATTTTAGTCTGTCTGTTTAGAGGGGCAACAAGCACATTAAAAATAGTAATTGAATATCACCCCCAGATCTCCCACGGTAGATCGGACCCGATTAAATAATTGAATCAACCTCATGTGTAGATGTGTGTACAGTGAATATTATACATGGGACAGGAGAAGTTAAACTCTATACTCAACATGTAAGTGCATTATAATACAATTTTGGCAAAGTGTTATGTTCTTATGATTCGAATAAGAAGTTGTTTTTTTTTGTTTTAGACTCCTTTGCCTCAAGTATGTGTTAAGGTGCCCCATACATGTTGTGATTTTAACATGCGTTTTGAACTTTCAAAGTTCAAAACGCATTGCATTGGTTAGAATCGCCCAGTGTACCTGCGGGGATGCGATGCGATTCGCGTCCCCGCGGGTACAATATTGTATAGCAGGCAGTACTTTTTGTGCTATATCGCATCGCATCCCTTTTGTAGTACATGCAATGCGATGTCCATTAGGTAACTATAAACTTAAATAAATAAAAAATAAATTGCATCGCATTGCAACAGTACAGTACTGTACATCGCATCGCATCCCCTACAAGTACCAAAATCGCACGGCACCTTGAAATTCTAAACGCACAGCATGTTAAAATCGAATAGTGTATGGGCAACTTTACTCTTACAGTTCAAACTTTCATTCATCTCAACAAACAGTTACAAAGAATCTTGATTCTATAATGAATCATTTACAATTACATGTGAAGACGTGGGGAGTAGAAGAACTAGAATAGAATTGTGGATTATTTGTTTTATACGTTTTTATTTCAAATGTTATAATACACAAAAAGGAAGGCACAAATTGACATTGAAAAGCAAGTAATGCAGCAATAATCTACAAGTATAGGATACAGAAAAATGCAGACAGCTACAAACAATTTCAAGCACATAGCTAAATTGTAAGAGGTATAAAGGTACAGAAAATTGGTCAATATCAAGGAACAAATGCTAAGCAGGTCAAAAATGTGCTTCAAAGTGTCAAATATAATGGAGAGAAATGTGAAAATAGTGGAGGGGAAAAAAGGTAGAGAGCAAGGAAAAGGGAGAGAGGGAGGAAAGAGGGAAGTGGGCAGAAGGAGGGAAAGACCTAATTTGAGTCCACAGCATAGACTAGGCGCAATAGGAAATAAATTCCCAAGAACTACAATGAATGAAGTCACACTAACATGCATTAGTGGGTTTTGAATTTAGGGGTGATTCAGTAACGATCAGACGGGCCCAAATTTGTTTGGGCCCGTTCCAATAGTGTGTGTGTGTGTGTGGGGGGGGTATTTGCGCATGTGCAGAGACCGGGAGCGAACGACATCATCGTATTTCACACTTGCCGAGCTGTTTGCTCCAGAGGGGGCAGTGCTGTGGCGGACACTGAGACGGAGCAGTGGAACGCCCAGCGTTTTATGGGAGTCCCCATGAAAACACGGAGTTCCCCTGGAAAGGCAGGTAAGCCAATCCATACCCAGGGTGGATGGCTGACATCACATGACATCAGCGCCCGCCCCTTCTTCGGCGGATAGCAGCAGAAATAAAAGTCAGTAATCACTGACTTTTTTTTTTGAGGGGGAGAGAAATCATCCGATGGTCGGCGTTTAGCAGCTCGCTAAGAAGCGAAAGAATCAACTCCGAATCAGGCCCATAATCTATTACAGGAAATGTTTTCTAAGCATCTTGCATGGATTGTCCCCAAAGAAATATTGATCCCATCATGAAGTAACAAACTATCCAAAATTGGACACAATTACTTATCCATACTTCCCATTTCTTCTTTCATTTCCGTCTTCACCCAATCCCATTAGTTTTACCTTCCTTACATCCTTTTATAGAAAATTTTATTAATCATTGACATTTTTTAAGTTTATCTGTTTTTCAATCATTATCAAAATTCATATTTCATATATTATTTCAGATATTTGTACATATATATATATATATATATATCTCAACAGTAAGTACAATCAAATAACATAGAACTTGTATATTAAAAATGTTATTAAAAATTCATGATCCACATCTGATCCTTCAACTCCAGATGAACATTCAAATTACCCAACGCGTTTCATCTTTAAAAAGACTTCATCAGGGGTTCAGACACTAGGTATTGAATCGGAGACATGCTGTACCGAGATTGGTTATTTCAACTAATCCCACGATATCTCAATTGTGTAGGGGAATATACAAAGAGTATATCTCCAGGGGATACAACAATTCAATTAAAATCAATGGCCAACTTTGGGTGCGATGGACAGTTGGTATCCAGATCAACCGAGGTGGTGGCCTATACCAGTGCTCTCTATACCCTCTATGTATACCCTTATTTTGTCTCCCACTAACAGGGGGGACCTATAGAATAGCTGCTTCACGTTCTGGGGGCGCACTCAGGGTCATTCTTTTGTTATATCTATATATATATATATATATATATATTTCATGTAATAAAAGTATTATTTTTTTTTATTAGTCTAGACCTGTAGGTTTACAAGTTACTTCCAAACACAGTGATATTACATAAAGGCTGGTCCGTTCCCGGACCGTCCGTTTTGTACTATGCGATGCGCGCTCCCGCGCATCACATAGGGGTTTATTCTAGTTCATTCTTTCTGACAAAATCCTTCTTAGATGGACAAAACCATGTGCACTGCAGGGGGGCAGATGTAACATGTGCAGATAGAATTAGATTTGGGTGAGTTATTTTGTTTCTGTGCAGGGAAAATACTGACTGCTTTATTTTACACTGCAATATAGATCTCACTTTGAAGAAAAACCCCACCCAAATCTAATTCTCTCTGCACAAGTTATATCTGCCCCACCCGCAGTGCACATGGTTTTGTCCATCTAAGAAGGATTTTGTCAGAAAGAATGAACTAGAATAACCCCCATAGTACGGTACAAAAAGTATGTGCTGCACATACTTTTTGTACTAGGTACACATCGTATCGGATCGCATTGCATGCACTAGGCATGCACTAGGCATGCGATCCGATACGATGCATGCTAATTAAGACCCAAACGGATCCGTTTAACGGACCGTGTATGGGCACCTTCAAAGGAACATAATTCAGAGTAAACACTCCTGAGAGTGACACTTATTATTTACTCACCAACATCATGTATGAACCGTTCAATCTTAGACTGCATGCCCCAGTAACGGAACTCTACTTTGCACAGCTTGTAGGCGCACATGATCGGGCATCTCCCAGGGTTATTCCTTTGCTCCTCTATCCAGTCGTCAGACAAGGGGCCTCTCTTAGTCTTCACAGAGTTGTAAATTTTGGGGTCTTCTTCTGGCTTATACTCATGTGGGGGTATCGGGTCTTTTACAATGTCAATTGGATCTGTAACAGTAGAGAAAAACCATAAGGGTGAAAAAGATGCATTTAAAAAAAATAGTTGAAGTCTTCCTAATATGGAAAGCCAGTGTTATCTTTAGGATGGGAAGCATACTCACACTAGTAACTATATATTAGACATAAACCAACATAAATTGCAAAGTGCTTTTTTATCTGAAGTTTGAACTGGAAAACAGCTCTGTGTATAGTTACCAAACAAAACACAAACATTTATAAATGTGTGAAAGAGCCTTTGATGCATGCTGATGTGTGTCAATACAGGTGGACTCAAACAGTTAACATTCTAGGAACCTGATTGAGACAAAGGTGACCTAAGTCTTAACACTCTTGAATAGAAAAGTAAATTGGGTCCATACACCTGCAGCGGTTTCCAGGAAATCCCTAACGACGGGGATCGCAGAATTGGGACTACTGTTCTTCCCTTATAAAGTCAACATCCTTGCATTTACCCAAAAGTGGGCAAACTATTATTTGCACAATCAGGAGATCACAAATCTCCATTGATTAATCATTTGATGATTATGAATGCTGTGCAATAAGCCTGATCTGATCACATGTGTAGCTGCAAAATAGCAGACAACAACACAATGGTAATGCAATGGTAATAGCTTAGCTCTGTAAAGGGCATGCAGACATCTGTGCACGCTGTCATCTTTAAACAACCACTCAGCTAAATGGTTGGATCTTGTGAAATTTGGCCACACACAAAAGTGCACAGGCAAAAATTCAAAGGGAAATGTGTACAGTAGTTTAACATTTCTTCAATCCCGTGGTCTATGAACTTACATACATTTGAACATATTTTTATTTATTTTGTTGTAGCAACTAATGTAAATATTACATGAGGTTCATGGTGTTTTATTTAGTTTAAGCAAATGATATTTAAACAGATTATAACATAGTGACATTTACTATGGACGAGGAATCTGCATGAAACCTTCAAGAATACAGAACAGGCCTGGTGCTGTTAACGCGTCTCCTCACACTGCAAACTTCAAACGGAGACAGGCGGTTTTATTTTTAACATGCTATGGAAATCATTCAAGCTTCTCTTTCCTGAGGATCATTTTCCTTCTCATTTTTTTCTTCTTCTTTTATCTTCAGATTGTACTTCACCTGCCCACCCACTAGAAATGCAGCATAGGCTAAAATTAGCAAGCTTTGCTTTTCTACTGTCACCTAGAGAGAGAATAATTCAGAATGCTCCTATCAAACTGTGCTACAGGGTTCAGCCGACTGCGTCACATTCCTTTTTTATGTCAGCGTGCATCTATCTCCTGCCATGGCAACCAGCTTTAGGGAAGGGAATAATGTTGGGTTTTTTTCTTCTTATAACTGCCTGCCTGGGTGCTAATCAGTGTGTATCCGAATGGCATTTTCAGGCATAAAGACATCTAGCCAATAAAAAAAAAGGTCCATAACCTGTGGTCGCTAAATGGTCATTAGTTGGTTCTCTGGGGCTGGGAGCAGCTGTGAATGGTACAGTGGGGCAGGCTGTAAAAAGAAATGCTGGAGAGCAGCAGTAATCGATAATCAATTCAAACTGCTCCCAAACAAAATGGCAGAATAATGACGAACATATCAATTAAAGAGATTTATTAAAAAAATCTAAGCTATTGCATTATTGATAATTTAAAAAAAATTATTGTCTTTGGAAGTTCATTATAAATGAATTTCTGCAGATTTTCCAGACTAATAAATATGTACGGATAGTAATTTAGAGTGTCAGATTATGTAAAGGATGTGTGGTGTAGTAGCCAGGGGCCCTAAGTGCACCACTTTCTCATGAATTTTGTACTAGCAAAAGATGACAACTGCTGAAGGCCCAGAACAATGTAATCTAAAGCCATCTGACTGAGTTATCTTTGCAACTGATTTTGCCAGAGCGCTGTGCTTTATAAACTGTAGGTTTGACCATTGGGTTATTTAAGCTTCAAACTAGCTTTGGCTTGCCGCCTGTACATGTCAGTAACGCTCGCTATGGTCTTAATCTGCCCCTACCATTCTCGAGCAACAGCTGACTCTCTCTGTTACACTCAAAAATCAGAGCCTGTGATGATTTCTCTGCCGTGTATAAACACATATAAGAGGGTTTATGCTTGGTTCATCTTGCAAAGGAGCTCGAGTGCTGTCATGTAAACTGGCAAAAGTGTAAAGGGATAACTGACCTTCATGGAAAGTATGTGTGAAAAATGTGTATATACCTATAGGAGTCACATATGGAAGGAGATAAACACCAAAATAAGTTATACATATGACTTAAGAATTCTGACAAGCATTATGGTGACCTTGGAAAGTAGACACTGTGTTGGCAAGTGTGAAATGCTTCTTACAACATCAATACAATCTTTGCAGCCCACAAACACAAAACCATGGTTCTTAACCTCAGTCCTTGCAGACAAACACCTTAAAATGGCAGCTCAGACTTAAAAAAAAAAAAATGGAATTTGCCTTTTTGAGGTAGTGCATATAAAATTGTAGAGATCTATTTCTCTTTAGGAGGGATCCCCTCCTTCTAAGGCTATATCCAAGACAGTACTGCTGCGACCAGGAACAACATTATTTTATTTCCAGCAGGAACTTGCTGTTACTTAGCACTCAATATGAAAGCTATGTATCCAAATCTGGAAAATGCAATATCCACTCAAATTGGAGTGCACTGCGACTTCATGATGCCACCATCATTTCAGAACAATATAGATCTGATCAAGCTGTCCTCTATAGCTTCAGGCAAGATGTACCTTTTATCTAATTAATTTATCCAATTGCGAAGGTTAAAATTGTTTGCTTCTATCAGTCGCAAGAATATTCTTTCATCTATTTGGGGTTTTTAGCTTTTTGGCCGCAACTCTGTGGGACTCGCTTCCTTGCACAGTTCAAAGAGGCATCCTCTCTAGAATCCTTACAAAACAAACCAATATATACCTGTTCACTCATGCATTTCATTAATGTCACTTTAGTTCCTAAAACAAAATACACCCAAAATGCTAAATTCTCCTGTTTACCTGATTTTGCTATTAGGGAATGCTAAAACTATGGAAAAGCATGCTGGGATGTGTAGTTTCAGAACAGCTGGAGGGAAATACAGTAGTTTGGACATGCCGGCTCTAGAAGCTCCACTTTTACAACCTCCCTATCACCTCTTTGACCCATTTGGTGGTCAAATCAGGTAAAAACTGTGGCAAGATAATATTCCAATGTAAATATAGAATACCTCCTAAATCATTTCTCTTTCGCCAAGTTCACAATTATGTTTATAAATATGTTGTTTTTTTTTTACACATGGCACATTTATAACCCTACATGAATATGTCTGGGACAATAATGATATTTTGAATGACTTTCGGGGATTTGAGTACTAACTTCTCACCCTTTATTGTAGTTTTTTTGCTTACTGTTATTATTTTTAAACTACTAGGGTTGTTACCTTTCTTCTGCTTACATTAGCTAATCTGAGTTCATTTTTTTAATTACATGCAGGGCCGACAACAGAAATCTTAGGGCCCTGAACAATGATATTTCTGGGGCCTCCCCACGCCCTGCTTACATATAATGGCCCCTGTAGTGCTCCCTCACCTCACTGGCCAGACCAGGCTACACCGCTGCTGGCAACTGTGAAGGGAAGAGAATGGAGCACAGGCTACTCCTACCTCTCCAGTGGCCGTTTCAGATATGGCACTAACTGTACAGTGGCCGTTTCAGATATGGCACCAGCTGGTGAGCCAAACTCGCAGCCAATCAGACCACGGCTGCAGGTACACAAGCTCTGATTGGTTGGCTGCCGGCACTGCATTTGAAATGGCTATCAGCCTGCACTACTTCACACAGAAGCGCCACAAGGGCAGTCGGCCTCGGTGGGCAGTGCAGTGGGGATAGTTGGCAGGGGCGTCCGACCCTGCTAGCGAGGCCACTGTGGCAAAGCAGATGAATGAGTGGCTGGGGGTTTAGAGATCAGGCAGCTGGGAGTCCTGAGCAGACGGCCTAGTGGCCGGGGGTGCAGAGCAGGCAGCCAATCAGACGGGGAGATAAAATACTGAGTACAGCATCACTGCCCCCTCTTTACTTATCATAGTACATTGTGTATCATTGTTGATTAGACACAATACAGAAAAAATATCATAATTTATGGTTTACCATATACCATAACCGTGCCCCTGTCCCGTTCTCGCTTTGCTCGACGTGAGCTCGGCAGTCGGGATTCAATGTCCCGGCCGCCGAGCGGCGAGAAGGGGGCGTGGCCGCGAGTTGAGGACGGAAATAGACGAGCTCCGGCAGGGAGCTCGCCTATTTCCGGCTTTTCTCGGCAGAATGAGCCCGACAGCTTGTGATGTCAGGCTCGTTCTGCGGAGAACCCCTGTTCAATGCTGTCGGGGAAGACAGCATTGAATAGGGCCCCGCAGCCATCTCCCCCGTCGGGAGATGGCTGCGAGAGGTCGACACACATTGCATACCCCCCTCAATCTAGATGGTAAAAAAAATATATCCATACTTCCCACAATGACAAGACTGGTATGGTGAGGTCATATAACACATTTTTCCCCTGAGACACCACTACTATAACACAAATCTTCTGAAAAGTAAAACTTCTACAGCAGAATATCTTCATGCTCGACACATTGGTCCTAAGAAGTCTATGCTAAAGTGTGGACAAAATTGTTTATTTTGTCCTTACTTTTAATGAAGCATTCACTACTAATGCATGTACAGTAGTTATAGTAATACAGTATCCTGCATACCTGACATGATTCAGATGTGGTCACTATTTCTATATTTACACTGTTGAGCGTATTGGACGACTGCGCAATTGCATTTGTCTTGGAGCATCTGTGATTGCGTATGCAGAAAACAAAGCAGCAGCAGAGGTGTTTAAGGTGTCTGCAAACACAGATGCATATTTCTACATAGTTGCTTGGATTTATGAGACGCCAGTGATCTTTTCAATACAGGCTGCTGTAGTATTAATATATTTTTGCACAGCAGCTGTGTAATAAAATAGCCGTCTTGATTCCATTAGCGACTACACTTATATCAGGCTCTATGTACTATAAGGTTCCCTATGAGAACACTCAATCAGAGCTATAAAATCTCAGAGGTGCATATGGCATAAACATGTAATCCATTTACTGGGTTTGGTATTCTACAATACTTCATGGTAGCAAACTTGTTGGTTCTTATGTGATAAACATGGTCTTCATCTTAGGTAGAAATATTACTTCAATACTGGTCTCAAATTGTACTGTGATAGAACAACCAATCAGATGATCAGTGTGCAGCAGTAGGAAATTAATGTCTTGATATCATGGACAATCCTAACAAGTCCACTGGTTCAATAGGGTGAGGGCAGGGCCGAGTAGGAGATGGCCAAGGTCATGGCGGGTAACTGAGGAAGACAAATTTCTAATAATAGAGACTAATTACCATATCTCATTATAATTAATCAATAAAGCCACTTACCCAATGTTGTCTGTCTTTTTTCAGCAGGGGAAAGGTTGAAGACATTGGCTAGCTCACCACAGTCTGACTTATAGAACGTTTCTATATCTATAGAAAACTTTTCCACAAAAGGGCACGTGTACCTGGGGGGATATTAATTGGTAATTATATTAATTGGCAAAAATTTAAATTGGTATTAAGTCAATCAATTCATTAAATAAATATATATATATATTTGATAAATATTAATTGGTAATTAAAATGTGAAAGCTATATAAGCCTTGGAGAGTGATAACGTTTAGAGAGATAAACTACCATCCAGACAGCTCCTAACTCTAGTTTTGGAAACACAGTTTGTACCATTGGATGGTACTTTATCTCTCCCTTCACTTTATCATTCTCAAAGGCTGAATACATCTCGTGCCAAAAAATTAAGCATCAGTGAACCTCTAGGTGGACCACCATGCCACATTTGCCATGCTGCTGTTTGGACTTGGTAATATGTATATGGACTATTTTTGATATGCTGGTGTGTCCACCTTTATGATTAAACACAGCTTTTTGCTTTTTTGCCACCTCTCTGCTATTTCATTGTGTTATGCTGGCCTTTAACTATTCACCATACCACATTTACATGGCTTCAGCATTTCCCCAGATGATGTAAATGAAGTGTGCTGACTGCTATTGGGATATATATATATATATATATATTTTTTATTTTACAAAATAATGTAATACAGTTGAATGGGACAGTGGAAGAAACTACCCAAAAAACGGACGGCACAGATGGACATCCGTGAACCACAAATTCATGAAAACAAATGCAGTTGTTGTGGACAACACAGAAATGAAAAGCTTGAACAAGTAAATGATCCAGATCCAGAAACAGATTTCACTCAACAGTCAATTGGCGGTAACTGGAAATGCCACAATGTTATTTATGAGTACTGGTACCTGGTCCTTGTATAGGGATATGCATTCCAAGACTCTTCTTCCACCCGCAGTGCAGCTTTGGGTAGGATGGATCGGAACCAGCTGGGGATGTGCATGCCAATGTGATAGACCTTGTGTGTGTACTGACCAGAGCCCCCAGGACCGTCGGTGTATGGTCTGTTCTCTAAGATCTCTACTCCGCTGCCCTCCCCGCATGTCTCCTCTCTGCTCTTTTTCTGTAAAGACAAAAAAATGCAAGTAAGTAAATTGTTTTATTCAAAGTAACAAGTTAGGAGGTGATATCACAAGGCTGCATAGGCATTGTGTTAGGTGTAGTACAATGAGACAAAAACGAATTCTCCCAAAACAAGCTAAACTATTTTTATATATCACCCTGGATGGTGACTGATCACAAACCTCCTGCACCACCTGACTGGTTGGCTCTTATGCTAGGTTCATACTGGGCAATTCCCGTGGGCGACGATATAGTTCACAGTGCAGTGGGAGAATGATATTGACCGAAATCATTCAGTGACATCACTACCCCCTGCTCTGTACATGTAGTCGTTAATGACCCCCGGCATCATTAACGATATTGACTGTACACTCTAAATGATATATACATCAATAATATCCATATCGTTGACTGTATATTGCCCAGTTTGTACCCAGCTTTATGCTGGGTGCACACCAGCACGATGCTGCTCGTGAGCGGGTCGTCACAGGAATGTACGACCCGTTCACGAGCTGACAGTGCCTCCGACCCGCACAGAAGAGGCACCTGATGTGATCGCAATCCGTTTGCGACCCGCACCCACTACAATGGTCGTTTCGGAGATCCTTCCTGCAGCAGGTAGGATCTCAGAAAAGACCTAACGACCCGCGGGGCCGCGCATCGGATCGGGATAGCATCAAAACGGCAGCGAAATGGCCCAAAACATGGCCGATTTACATACAATCGGTCAAGATTGTATCTAAATTGGCTCATTTTGGGCCAAATCGTCCTGGTGTGTACCCCACATTAGTCTATATCACTTACCCACACCAGAATAAACCAGATCTTATCTAAGTCAGCCAATTACTGTAGCTCCCCAAAAAAATCGAGCTCCTTTTACATTTAGGGCGCTGAAGTCTATTTTCTAAGTATTACTTTAAATGTCATATACAAAATGAGATCCAACTGGAACTGTTGTTAAGAAATGTGAAGACACCAAACCAGCAAGATATTGTGTTGACATACAATACTGCACCCAGGCTGAGGAGGGGATTTCATTGTGTGGTTTTAGTCAGGACAAACTTGTCATAAACAGCTATTGAACTGGAAAACATACAGATAAATGTGCAGCAAGAAGAGACACCGCCAGTCATACAGATGCAATTGTTGATTGTTGATGACACCGCCAGCCATACAGATGCAATGCTGAATCATTCTGATGTTATCCATAGAAGTGGTTAAAAAGCAGGTACTGAATAATAATAGCTGTTCTAGTCAGCGCAGGAGATCAAGCATAACAGTGATAGGGGAAGCCAAATAAATAAGAACTCAACAAAACGAAACTTCCTATTATGGACTGATGAACAGAAAATAATTGCGCAAGATGGAGGCCAGAGGACAAATCTGTGGGTGTGGGTGTCAGAGGGCTTGCTATAACTGGAGGGCAGGACAGAGACACTGGTAACTTAAGCTATCAGATTAAATCGAATTCATGTTTCAAGCCATATAAATGCATTCTCAATCATGCACATAGCTTAACCAAAGCTCAAACCCTTCACAATAACTGTGCCACGGGGCATTCTGGCTGCTGTACAGTGTACACACAACAGAGTACCGCAGTAAACTACACACCCAGCTCTCCAGAAGAGTGACTTTCAGGAATGATGTGATCATGCATTGTATAGCCGTTACAGTATGGTAAACATAAATAAAGATCAGTTCGCATTTTATATGTACTCATAAACCTGAACCATGTTTGCTCAGGCAATAAGACCTGCCCTACAGTACATCATGCTACAACAGATTAGCCACTGGTCTTCTGCTTCTACAGTATACAACAGTGGAAGGAAACAAACCCCAGAATGCACCGAACATGTGACATAGACAAGGATATTACAAGTGAATCCGGTTGATAGATCTACAGTGTCTAGACAGACAGTCAAGTAGGTCGACAGCAAAAAATGCCACATGAATAGGTCGACAGGGTCGAAAAGTCGGCAGGTCAACATTCAAAAGGTCAACACTTGAAAGGTCGACCTGGTTAAAAGGTTCCACAATTTTACCATTTTTTTTCTTATTCATGCTTCATCATCCATGTCAGCATAGAGGGAGAAGTGTGTCGAGCGAAGCGAGGGTAAGCATTACACCAATTAAGGGTCCATGTCAACAGTGTCTTCATTGAAACAAAAAATGTGAGAAACTCAACCTACTGCATGTCGACATCTTTTGTTGACCTACTGACTGTCTATCTAGACACTGTAGATCTATCAATTCACAACCATTACAGGTCACATGTGGAATGTCACTTTTAAACCCCCTTGTAAACCCACTACAACTCATTACATGTCTTTCTAAAGCCGTGTATACAGTACACAGGACGTGGGTTCTAATTCAATTGGACCCCCATGTGTTCGGAGACCGATTGTTTGCGACTGCACAAGCGCATACGTTTTTATGTGCATGTGTTGCCTCTGTGGACCAGCGCCCACAGAAGTCTGGGCGTGGTGCATGGGGCGTGGAAGGGCAGGCCGGGGAATTTGCCTATGGAAACGCACATTTAATTTCATGGGCGTTCCTATGAGAACACTGGGCATTCTCATGGTAATTCCCCAATGAGGCGGGTGCAGCAGCTGATACAGCTTCCCACCCATAGAGGTGTTTCAAATCTGCGAGCGCTGAAGAAATTATTTCTCCCCCCCACCCAAGGCTGCGAATGGATGATTATGCAAAGCATGCCTGCTGGGGTTCGGGTGTGGGCGGGCGACCGTGCAGGCTGCGTCTGGGGGACTTTCGCAGCCTTGCGAGTCCCCCAGAGTAAGGACCTTAGTCCTGATTTGGACTGAGCCCCGTGTGTATCAAGATGTAGTTAAGCCAACAGACAGACAGTTAACTGCATCCTGCCAGCCCCGGGAGCCGCGGCCAAATACACAGTGTAGCAAGAATACTGTTGCCTGCACTGTCTATTTGGACAGGCGATAGCACTGCTGCAGGGCCGCACATCGCTTTCGTATATAGTTTAACTAGTAACTATCGGTTTCCCTAAATTAATTATACAATGGCTGCAGCCTATATAATTGCAGTAATGGATCAGGCTGGAGGTCAGAACTTCTCACTCTGGGTCCTACTCCTGTCCCTTGAGCATAGGAGACAGCCATTAGGCTGACATGCACATCACATGAATAGGTCGATGTTGAAAAGGTCGAGTTTTTCACAATTTTTTTGGTATCAATGTTGACCCCTATTAGTTTAGCTTTAGGTTCTCCATGCTTCGTGCCAGGCGCCTCCCTCTGCTAACACTGCGCACACTTTACAATTCCCAATCATTGTCCATGTGGATGGTAATGTATGAAAAAAAAAAGAAAGAAAGAAAGAAAATAAAAAATTTGAAAAACAGTGTCGACCTTTTTAATGCAACAACTTTTTTCCATGGTGACATTTGCTTGTGCCGACCTTTTGTCAATGTCGGCCTAGACTTTGTCAGCCATCCAGATACCGCAAACTTCTTGGCAAACTTTACGTATATGGGGTGACATTTATTAGAGATCGATGTTGGGTTTTTGTCGATTTTTATTGCAAAAACTGCAGTTTTCGCACTTTTTCCCGAATTTGCATATTTAATGAGATGCGAAAATCTGCAAAAAATGCGGTATTTGCAGCGAAATCGCAGTTACGGAAAGTGCAAATTTTTTTTATCTCCGGAACTCGTATCCAGATGTTTTCCCATTGAAAAAAATACAAATCGCATATTTAATGACATGCGAATTTGGAAATCGCCCAAAAAAAATGGTCTAAACATTGCAAAAAAAATAGACCTGGTCCTGATGCGAATTTGACAGAACCATGCACAGATCATTGAGATCTGTTTATGGTTCTTTGGTAAAATATGTGTAAAAGTAAAAAAAAAAAAAAAAATTGGCGTGAGGTCCCCCCTCCTGTACATAACCAGCCCCAGGCTCATTGAGCCGGACCTGGTTCCAAAAATACGGGGGGACAAAAAGCGTAGGGGTCCCCCGTATTTCTGAAACCAGCCCCGGACTCTTGGACCGGTCCTGGTTCCAATAATACGGGGGACAAAAAAACTGGGGGTCCCCCGTATTTTAAAACCAGGACCGGGCTCCAACAGTCCGCAGTGTCATGCCACAGCCGGGGGACACTTTTTACTGCAGGTCCCCCGGCCGTACCATGAGCACCGTGGCTGGTCAGCCTTGGACGGGGTACCTGGAGGAGTGGGGACCCCACCCCAATAAAGGCCCCCCCCAGGCTTCACCCGTCCAGGGCTGAAGCCCGGGGCTGTCACCGGCGTCCCTGGCCAGTGGACGCCTGCCTGATAGGGTTAAATCGTTCAATCCTAACATTGCTTTGTACAGGAGAACTACAAGTACCAGCAGACCTCCCTCGCAGGCTGGGACTTGGAGAACCACAAGTCCCAGTATGCGGGGCATTAATGGGCCCGCTGGGACTTGTAGTCCACCTGTAAAAATAATGTTAAAAGAAAACACACACAGAGAAGTATAACTTTATTACATACACATCCACACACCTCACTTTTACACCAACATACAGTACTTACCGATCCAGGATCCAGCGCTGGTCTCTCTGCAGCATAGCCAGTCAGCCCCCACTGTCAGCAGGCTGAACCGGCTTTCTCCTGTGCAGATAAAACAGCCTGTGTAGCGCTGACTCCCTGCGCGACACAGGCTGAGAGTGTGATTGGGCGACGCGTCTCCATGGAGACGCATAGCTCATCCCTGATTGGCTGGCCAGGGACGCCGGTGACAGCCCCGGGCGTCAGCCCTGGACGGGTGAAGCCTGGGGGGGGATCCCTTTATTGGGGGGTCCCCACTCCTCCAGGTACCCCTGAAGGCTGACCAGCCACGGTGCTCATGGTACGGCCAGGGGACCTTATGTAAAAAGTGTCCCCCTGCTGTGGCATGACTCTGCGGGCTGTTGGAGCCCGGTGCTGGTTTCAAAATTCGGGGGACCCCCAGTTTTCTTGTCCCCCGTATTTTTGGAACCAGGACCGGTCCAAGAGTCCGGGGCTGGATTCAGAAATACGGGGACCCCTACGCTTTTTGTCCCCCGTATTTTTGGAACCAGGTCCGTCTCAATGAGCCCGGGGCTGGTTATGTACAGGAGGGGGGACCTCACGCCATTTTTTTTTTTAAATCACAAAATCGCACCTTTTCATGACCAAAAAAAATTTGCGCTTTTTCATGGCTAAAATCGCCCTATATCGCACTTTATCGCACTTTTCATGCCGGAATACGCACCTCATTAAATATGCGAATTCGCGGCAAAAATGCGATTTAAAAAACGACGATATAGGGCGATTTGAGAAAAAAAATCGCATTTTCTAAAAAACGGTCAACCCACTAAATCTCGCCTATGGTATATGATAAGGGATGTGGATCATTAATTCTAAAAGGTAAATTGAGCTCGCAATCAAAATTGCTTCAAAACATATATAACCATGGTTAGCCAACTATACTGGGGCAATACTTCACATTTGATTATGTTAATGTGTCATCTGCTTGCTCTGCGCTTCAATACTTTATTTTTAGATCCATGCTATTTATAAACTAAATAGAGTACTGACCTCAATACGTTATCTTCAGATATATGAAGCTATGCATAATACATATTGCAGACTTCAGTGAACATGCAGCAACATAACATACAATACACAAGATACTGGCCTACTTCTCAGTACTATTTCCATATGCTTTATTAGTTTTAGTAAGAGTCTGCACATAATGCAAACAGTGGGGAGCCTATAACAGATTTCCACTGTATCCTACTCCTTTGTCATAGCCTTTAATCCATTAGTGTTTTTCAATTGTGATCCTGTATGGATAAATTCTCTTGCAATAAACAATCTTAAGGGGGTATTTAATCTCACAACGCTATTTCTGACGGGAGAAATAGCGGCGGGGACCTATTCAATGCTGTCTTCCCCGACAGCATTGAACAGGGAGTTTGGCAGAGCGGGCCCGACTTCACAAGCAGTCAGGCCCGTTTTGCCGAGTTCCCGGTCGCAACTCAACAATTTATGGGCGTATTTCGCGGCCACATCCCCTTTTCGGAGTTTAGCAGGAGGGACATTGAATCCCACCTGTCGAGCCGGACGAGAACGGGAGGGGGTCACGGCTGTCGGGCCAGCCCGACAATCGTGACACCGGATTGAATATCCCTCTAAATATCAGAACAAAATCTGTACATAAAACACTTTCTTGCTGTAATATACACATTTAATCTAAACCATACCTATAATAACGTACAATTATTTTGTGTTAATATAAATACAAAGTTCCAAAACACATTTGCATAGTTTATTTCTGAGATCAGAAATTCCCTGTTTCTCCTTTAACAAACTTGTATGTGTGCCATCTTGCCTCATTGCCTTGTCTGCTCTTAAGGGCCCCTTATGGGCCCCATACATCAGCAATCACAATTTATGGATTTCCAGATCCAGGGATTTTTTGGCCAGATAAATTGATTTTACAATCTATCTGACTTTGCCCACACATTACAGATTTATTTCAGTGATCGGCAGATTTTTCCATCTAAAGATTGCATCTTCATATCTGGAAATTGCCCCAATCGATTGTCATTTCAGCTGTTCATAATGTAAATAGATGAAGAAGACGAATTGGGAATGCCCACACATATAAAAAAGATCTGCAGACAATACCAGATTATTAAGCATGTTTAAAAACCTGATTAAGCAATCGATTGGCGATTTTGATTGGGATTGCCAAAAGGGGGAGCCCACACATCTAAAATTAATTGTGGCAATCATCTCCATATCTGAAAATTGTCACAATTAATTGCTGATGTATGGGGCCCTTAACACTTGTGAGATTTTGTAAGATTTGATCCAATTTGAGTCAATTTATCTGACAAAATCTGATGTGCCTGATGTGTAGAGGTGCCCATACACGTTACAATTATTGTATACAATATTGTATACAATATCGCATCTCATTGCATATTGGTTTTGCGATGAGATCAGATGAGATGAGATCTAGTACAAAAAGTATGTGCTGCACATACTTTATGTACTAGATCTCATCTCATCTCATCGCAAAACCGAGATTCGATGAGATGCGATATTGTATACAATATTGTATACAATAATTGTAAGGTGTATGGGCACCTTAGCAATCCAAAATCCCTTGCCATTAGGTATAACCAAGAGATTGGATGAGATTGAACCTCCTGCATATAGGATAAATCTCGAGTCAATCAGGTTCGATTTGTTGAACAATAAGTTGAACAAGTGTAAGGGGGCCTTTAGTTTCAAGACTATATCCAGAACTATGTACTCTAAACAAAAATCTATAACTACTGGTGAACAATAACACAGAAATTGACTTTCTTTCCAATCTATGCACTTGCTAAATGTTTTTTTATCAAACATTTCATGCAACAAAGTATGTGCTTTATGCCACAAAAACCTAAAATAGAGTATGGATTTTTGATAAACCACTTGCACTATTTGTCAGAATTTGCATTAATTAGTTACAACTGTAAATGAGGAAAGTCACAGTTAATTCTCTCACAAACTTTGCAGTGATTTTACTAAACCATCTATGAGACCTCTTTTGCATTGACATGCCACACTAACATTCATGTAGAGTTTTTCTCCTTACACAAATTGTATGTGTTTCTTCTGCACATCAAACATTTATTACATATTCACCCATATAGAATCCCTCCTACTGGTACTATTACTAGAAGTAGTATGGTTACTGCATTCTCGATACACTATTATATTGATAATTGCAATCTGTCCACTGCACAAAAGCAAATTCCCAGCTGATCTTTTAATGGAGGAAAACAACATATGTTTGAATTTATTTGAACTTAATTAGTACTTTCATTTTGCCTTTTTTTTTTTTTATCGCCTTTTACATGGTAAATGCAACTTATTTATTAATAATTTTGTCCAGACAGATTATACTTTGAATAGTGTACAGTAACTTTGGCATTTACTGCCACTACTCTACTTCACTGAAGTAGACACATAGGGGGAAATAAATAGGTGTATTTGTATCCAGAAATACGCTTATTTTTGACATTTACTATCCCGAAAATACGGCAATTCGTATTCGTATTGATGTGCTATCAATACGAATTGCCGTATTTTCGGGATAGTAAATGTCAAAAATAAGTGTTTTTCTGGATACAAATACACCTATTTTTTACAAATTTCCTTTAGTAAATTTCCCCCATAGGGTGAAAATTTAATGGGATGAGAGATTCAAATGAGAGATTTGGTGAGAAATCTCCAGTTTTTTAAAGCGGTAATCATTTACACTTCAAAATCCAACTGGTTTAGCAGTGTAAATGATTGCTGCTTTAAAAAAACTGGAGATTTCTTACCAAAGCTCTTACTTTCTGAATCTCTCATCCTATTAAATCTCACCCCAAGTGTAATTAAAGGTGTTATATTTGTAAACATTTTACTCATCTGTATAGGACCAGCTAGTGAAATTTAACATGCCTAGGGCTGGCCTGGCGGAGGTCCTGTTTTGGGCTTGCTACCGCAATAGTACTCTCAGCTCTGATCAAGCAGCTCAGCCAGGAGACAGCAGCAGTGGGAGTCAACAGGCCAGGAGCAGTCAGTGAGGGCAGCAAAGAGGACCAAAAAAATAGTGAGAGGAGAGTTGCTGCTATCAGCAGCCGCTCCTCCCTCCCATGGGCCTTTCAACAGGTTCTGTCACCCTGTAGCCACTCTGCCCAGCCTCTTACCCCACAAAGTGCAATCATGGATTCAGGGAGCTGCAATTGCGGACACACTGATGGGCAGCAAGCTAAAGAAAGTACGATTTAAAAAAAAATACTAGCATTTCTAAGGTAGGTTATACGGTGTGGTGTAACATAAATAAGGGGCACGACTGTGAGGCGTGATGTGAATAAGGGATACTATTGTGTGATATAATGTTGCACTTGGGTGAGGTGTATTTAGACTTAGGGGTATTATTGTGTGGCCATGCCCCTCCCCAGCAAGAAACACTGTTTTTTTTTTGTTTTGGTACATGCATCTTTGTTATGCACTTCCCCTCTTTCAAATGTTGGGGTTAGAGACACCAATGTTGGTACTTGTTTCCTAGCAGGGCGCCCAGATTTCCTACCTACGCTCATTAGTTAATTTTGTTAATTTATTCACTGCACCCTGAGTGAAATCGCATCGCATGGCCCTTTTTTGTGGCGTGAGATGTCAGATGAGATGAGATGTGAGATTTGAGATATGCGATCTCAGTAGTTCATATGGTAAAACACCACCAGTCTCCACTTCACCCCAAAGTGTGGCGAGCGCAGCGGAACGCGTCCTCTGACTTTTTCATACCCCCACTATCCACACCGGCGTGGAGATGACTTTATATAGTGTGGCGAGTGCAGCGAGACACCGAGCCCGAAGCGTGGTGAGCGCAGTGAGCCCTGCGAGGGGACACAGAATACATGTAAAGTAATCCGCGGGGCTCGCTACGCTTCGGGCTCGGTGGCTCGCTGCGCTCCCACACTATATAATACCATCTCCACGTCGACGTGGATAGTGGGAGTATGAAAAGGTCGGAGGACGGGTTCCGCCACCGCTCGCCACGCTTTGGGTGACGTGGAGAGTGGTGCTGTTTTAGGTGTTTTACCATATGAACTACCGAGATCGCATCTCACATCTCATCTCACGCGATACGCGATGCGATTTCACTCAGGTTGCAGTGAATAAATTAACTAAATTAACTACTGAGATCGCATCGCTCACATCGCAAGGCACAAAAAGCCATGCGATGCAATGTGATTTCACTATGCAGAATAGCCCACTAAGCAAATAGCTTAGTGGGTGCCCTGCTAGGCTTAAAACTGGTTATGCGGCATACACACAGTATCCCATGCACGGGATTGCTCTGTGTGTAGGTCGCCCCCCTGCGATGGCGAAGCGATCATCTGACTAGATTTATACCGCATGCAGTATAAATCTAGTCATTGCCATGCCAGTAATCTGGATCTCAGCACACATCGCTGGTGCATCAATGTGTCCCGAGCAATCTGTGCTTAGCAGTGTTGCTCAGCACGGAGGCTCTGTTGCCCCATGAGTATTAGGCATTAGGGCTGGCTCTATCTGTAGGTAAAACCATAATTAAATTCAGAGATTGGCTTTCCTTTAATCTCTTCAGACAGTTGTCTTTTTGATATGACATTTATTTATGTATAACTTAAAGTCTCTTGTTTTGTACTCTATAATGTCAATTATCATTCTAATGAATAAAGCAAGTTTCAACATGTTCTACCCCTAGGCAATGAACAGGGCCACAGACAAAGAAAGAGCCTAACTGATCTAAAGCACTGTACACACTCCGCAATGGGCTCTACCTCCGATATTATTAATGATATCAGCGGTAAGCCCAGGTGACCGATATTGTAAGTACACACTGAACAATATCAGTAACCTCTATCATCAGTGACATCATCCGGCCCCCACAGATAGCATGCATTTTTAATGATATAATTAACATTGAGGATGCTGCACACCGTTAAATGATATTGAGCACATACACTACGCTTTTTTTTTTTTTTAATAATAATATGGCTTAGAAGGGTCAAAATGAGCGATATCTTTTAAAAAGTCATTTAGTGTGTACGGAGAATTAAGTTTGACAGCATTGGGCAAATGATAGCAAACAAATCAAACTGGCAAATAACTTTGATGTGCATATTGCTGAAAGGGCAAACCTAACACAATGTGCATGAAGTGCAACAGATGACTGTATGAAATACATATGTGATGGTGTAGAGTTGAGCTACTGATTGTCTGCGTGTTATATGACTGGCAGTCACTAGCACTGGTTTTGCCTATTACTTTGGCCATAAATAATCTCATTTAGTAGTTAACCACCAACCCGAAGCACCACTATAAGAGCATCGCAGCACCCCAGGGTGACGAGGCACACAGTTTGGGAACCACTTGGTTCATGTATTAAAAATCACACAGTAAATCTGTAATATTGCCAAAAACAATAAAGCAGCACTTTGAAGCAATCTCTTATCTTTACATTCCATATATCTACTACTCTGTAACTGTTTATTTGCTGACCTTCACAGTAAGGAAAGACCTTGTAACAAACAAACAGATTATGATGGTCAATTTGTCCTATTTTGTCAAAATAGGGCCTTCATCCTAGCATGTACAGCAGATTGGGAGATCATCCTATTTAAATCCAATCCAAGAAAAACACAATTTATCTGAAAAGACGGAAAATAGGTTAGGTTCTTATGTACTGGTGTACATACAGCGCAACACCATCTGAAACAAAGTATTTCTTCACAGTCAGATTGTAGCCTTATGTCCCTTCTGTGATCCATCAGGCACGTTCCAGACGTCACAAAGTCACCAAAATGTGGTAGCTGACCAATCATGCTGTTTATGGTCGGGTTTATTTGAAAAGCTTATAGAGCATCGGATGGACCTCCAGGCTTCCAATAAGGCTGCACAATAATAATAACTAAGTAGTAAAGTTAAAGTAATACATTTAACCTAGGAAAGTTACACCTATAAGTAATAACTATCAACATTCAAGCTATAGCAAGAAATATTGCAACAAGCAAAAAGATCTGCAGGCTGCAAGCGTGGGCTTGGAGCTGCCACATTCAGCCCCTAGGCCACATGATGACCATTCCTGCTTTAAAGCACATCAACTCCTATTGCCAAATTATGAGAATAAATCATATATATCTACTGACTACTGGGACATAGGTTAAAGGGAGAATTTCCCAAGAATCTGAAGTGGTATAACTTGTTGAATTCCTATGAGAAATAAGAACCTGATTCAATGGCTTATGAAAAATAATCTATGGGTTATTCAAATGTATAATATTTTCAATAAAGTCAATTTATATGTTTCTATATCAGAGCACCACCACAAACCCAAAAGTAATATATTCATAGAATAAAATGGACTCTGTTATTGGTGATACAGATACCCTGCCACACTTGTGGCAGTGAAAGGGCTGCCGCCAGCGAGGCACAGGGAAGGGCTGCCGCCAGCGAGGCACAGGGAAGGGCTGCCGCCAGCGAGGCACAGGGAAGGGCTGCCGCCAGCGAGGCACAGGGAAGGGCTGCCGCCAGCGAGGCACAGGGAAGGGCTGCCGCCAGCGAGGCACAGGGAAGGGCTGCCGCCAGCGAGGCACAGGGAAGGGCTGCCGCCAGCGAGGCACAGAGAAGGGCTGCCGCCAGCGAGGCACAGAGAAGGGCTGCTGCCAGCGAGGCACAGGGAAGGGCTGCCGCCAGCGAGGCACAGGGAAGGGCTGCCTCCAGCGAAGCACAGGGAGGGTGAGGCACAGGGAAGGGCTGTTGCCAATGAGGCAGGGAAAGGCTGCCGCCAGTAAGGCCCGGATTGTATCTCTGTTGTTTACACTGTTTGGTCCTTGGAAAATAATGGACGGCCATGTGATCTAATGTGTCAAATCATGTAAGTATTCTGTCATTATACCATGCCATGTTATAAAAACAGATCACATTTGTCCAAACAAGAGAATATACTTTGTACTACATTTACATATGCAATGTCACATGTGACATAGTAAAAAAATCCAGTTTTTCTCTAATAGTTTCCAAAATATTTCTGCAATATTATGGTACTGTCTAGCTAAAACCAGTGTGACAATACATTGCTTAGTCCTCTATTAATAAGCGACTTTTGTAACTTGTCAAAACTTGTACTACTGCAGATGCCGGATTCAATTCTGCCGAGGAGAGATTTGACAAGTTATCATAACAGAAGGGAAAACATACACTTCCAAACTGACAGCATCTATAAAAAGACATCTATTTGGCTTGCATTGATGGGATGTGGGAGATGAATGAAGAAAGGAAAGGGGAATGTGACAGAAAGTTTCTAATTTATTAACCCATTCACTGCAATATGGATTTTCAACAAAAAAACAATCAATAACACACCAGCACCTAAAAAGCTTTAAATTGGTTACATAAATGCAGATGTGTTTGGCCAAATGAGTGATCTTAATAAAACTGGCATGACTATATAAGATGCGAACACTCTGACATATCTAAACCAGTTTTAAATTCATAGACTAGAAAAAAGTTTTGGCAGGTGAGCAGCTCAGCATGCTGGGGGGGGGGGGGAGGAAGGAAGCCTTTGGAGAGGATGTGTAATGCAGATCTCTGCCTCACTAGCGGTCACCAGGCTGGAGACTGCCCAGGTCGCGTAATGCAGCAGCAGCACTTCCAGGGAGGTGAATGTACACACGGGTAGAAAATAAAACTGGGAACTCCAACAGATGTAGGCTGCTATATGTATACTCTATTTAGTTTTCTATAGTTTTTAACAGTCTTTGGACACTTTTTAAGTGTCGATTTCCAATCTGAAACAACTCATCCCTCCCCCACTGCATGTATTCTACCACCCGCTACAAGTGTCTTAGGGGCTGTGACTTGAGGAGATCGTATATTACTCAAAAGTTTCTCCTACTAGACATACTTTGACTATGCCTTTTGAGATCTAGAACTGCCACTGGCTACAGCAAAATGATGGTTTATGTTCTGTTTACAATCTGGTTTCCAGTTATATTAGTACTTGTTGTGTGACTGCTGGTTATAAGATAGCTGACATATTTTTATACATATTTTTTCCCCCACGTTGTATGTATGTATCTTTTTCTGACCAGACATTTTGGTACCTACTACTTAAGGTCCATACACACTGGGCGACTATGCCCAGCGTGTATGGACAGCGATGATAGCATTCATTGCTGCGGGGAAAGCCGCTCAGTGCATACACACTGAGTGGCTTTCCCCCTGCCCGGCACTGACGGAGGGCCTTTACACCACACAGACTATAAACTGCAATTTGGGGAACTTTTCTTTCTTTTTTCAATTTTTAAATTTTAATGTTTTTAAAACAATATTCATTTATATGTAAATACGATTTTCTGCATCGCTGTGGCTCAGTCTGGTTAAATGGAAAAGAAAGAAAAGAGAAAGTGCACGCTTGTAATATGTCTAATTTTACAATGCTTGTGGGTATACAATATTTTTTGTTGTACCATTGTCTGTGCAGATATAGAGATGGTCTGATTTTCAGACTCTAGAACATGCAACATATAATTGCCCATGGGATGGATGCGCTAAACCGGGGTTTTTCCCGCAATTTCATATGCAGGAAAACCCGCACACCAGGTTTTCGCTGAGGGGGGGGGGGGGGGTGTTTGATGTAATTTTCCCCAGAAAGAGCCGGCGATACCCCATAGAAGCCTATGGGCTTCTTACCGCAACCCCCACCGCCCTGCATGAACCCCTGACCCCCCTCACTTTTGTCCAGGCAGCACAATGCTGTGCTGGCCTCCTCCTCCCTAGCTCCTACATCCCCTTCCAGGTGCAGGGAGGAGGAGGCGGAGCCATGCCCGACAGCCAGTAGGCGAGTAACAGCCAGCAGCCGGGTAAAGGAGGGAGGGGGAGCTGCTGGTGACCCACCACACATCGCCAGCCACAACATAGGAAGGCAAAAACATGACCTTCCCCCCCTGTTGCAATTAAGAATTACTTTAATTGCAACATTCACAGAATCTACATTTACATACTTTACAGAATACAAAACATACAAATATTATGCCAAAGAACAAAAGCTCGACTTAAAGGGGCATACACACATAGAGATCTGTGCTAAGCAATTTTGCGGATGTCAAGATCTCCATGAAGAGCACATACACACGCATAGATTTGTGCTTAAGCAAAAAAATTTAAACAGTGGGTGAATATTACCAGAGGTGAGGTTTCGTTTTCTGAGGGCATAAATGTGTAATGGGCATTATGGCGTGTGGTATATATAAATGGCATTATGGCGTGTTTACATTTTTGGGGTGTGCCTTCGGTGCACACTGTCCCTATTATTACTATTATTAGTTTATCTGGCTCCTGCATTCTCATCCTGGCTCCTAGATTTTAAAGAAATTTGTGGAGCACTGGAGTACTGTGAAGAAACGTGATAAAAGTCGATGCAGTGAAAATCTGGAATAAAATAATGAAGCGAAAACCAATATAGACATCACTGGTAACTAAAGCGTTCATCATGACAACAAATATTTTTCTCATCCAGGATGTCTCTTTAATCAGACAAACCAATATAGTATCAGTTCCTCTATGCACACATACGGTCACTGTACTGTGGATAATTTACAATGGCGCTTTGACTAGATTGCTAGAAAATAGCACAAAATCGCTCCATGTGTATGCCCATTAAGGCTCCGTACACAGTACACACAGAGTAATAGGATTGTTGAGCTATATATATATATATATATATATATATATATATATATATATATATATATGACAATTGCGATCTGGCACTCCCGGTACTGTGGTCGATGGCCTGGGTGCCTTCGTAGTCATATCCAAACGCAGGTGGGTGATGGTAGCTCCTAGGAGGTGAATCACCAGCGCGGCACTCCAGGTCTTGTGAGAAAATAACAATTTATTGTGCAACGGTTTCGGGGACAGTGTTCAGACAGCCTGAGGAAGGGGAACACTGTCCCCGAAACCGTTGCACAATAAATTGTTATTTTCTCACAAGACCTGGAGTGCCGCGTTGGTGATTCACCTCCTAGGAGCTACCATCACCCACCTGCGTTTATATATATATATATATATATATATATATAGAAGACAGGCAAGGGCGTCACTCGGAGACTTGTTTCTTGCTGAAAAAGGTTTTTATTGCATGGGTGAAACCGACACCAGTGTTTCGAGCGTGTAGCTCGTCCTCAGGGTACAACCCAAATGTGATACAAACATGGCTTAATAAACCCTTGAAGATTCCCGCCAAACCAACAACAGGTACAATCAATTGATGTGTTTAAAACTCACCTGCGCCAGGTCAGCCCGCTGCTCGCCCCATCCAGCGTACAGTCCAGCTGCCGTCAAGACACCGCGCACTTCCGGGTAGCGTCATCCGAACGCTGCCATCCCGGTGGAACGCATGATGTCATCCGGCCGTCGAGACTTCCGCCTCTGTGAGCCGCAGCGTACCGCCGGCTGCAGGGAATCACTAAAAATACAAGTACAAATCATTGTATATTAATGCATTGTGAAAACAGCTCAATGCTGGTGGGTAATTCGATTAACCACCCCCATACTGGTAGGAAGATCCCGATCAGATCTGCAGTGACCTGTTCCACTAAATTCGTGGTATACATTCTGTCTTGTCCATGTGGGCTTTACTACGTGGGCAAGACAGAATGTCAATTTAAAGAGAGGATGGCGAATCATCGTCATGCCATCCGACAGGCATTAAGTAGTGGCTCGAGTGACCAACCGGTGGCGAGACACTGTGTTACAATGGGACACAGTATAGCAAGTCTGCGTTCTAAGATTGTGGAGCATGTACCCCCTCTCATTCGGGGGGGTAATAGGGGTAGAAAATTACTCAAAGCAAAAGCGAGGTGGATCCATATACTGGACACAATTTCTCCCCGTGGTTTGAACGAACAACATGGGTTGCATAGTTTCTTGTGAGAATATGGCCGATAATTGGTGTTTTTTCCTTTTTCTCGCCCTTTTTGTCCAAGGATTTCCCCTAATAATAATAAAATTTTGAAAAATTAAAAATTATAATAAATAAAAAAATTAAAATATCTAGGGGGGACCGCTTTGAGAGAATAAGGGTTCAGTTAGTGTAATATTGATAATAATGAACAAATATAAAAAATCATTGGCTGAAGCAGCCTGCAGCACGTGCCACCATCCCAGTTTTTTAAAAGTTTTTTAAATGTTTTTAACATTTTTTTTTTCTTTATTTAAAAAAAGATTTTTTTCTTCACAATAAGTTATGCACTATGGATGTGGGGTTTAATATTTATTAATTATTATTGAATATTTAATATACATGAATTACAAATTTTTTTACATTTTTATATTTTTGTATATGCATTTTTTTGTTAGTATGATCACGTATGTAATTTTGTTTGGAGTGGTTTTGTTTTCACAATGCATTAATATACAATGATTTGTACTTGTATTTTTAGTGATTCCCTGCAGCCGGCGGTACGCTGCGGCTCACAGAGGCGGAAGTCTCGACGGCCGGATGACATCATGCGTTCCACCGGGATGGCAGCGTTCGGATGACGCTACCCGGAAGTGCGTGGTGTCTTGACGGCAGCTGGACTGTACGCTGGATGGGGCGAGCAGCGGGCTGACCTGGCGCAGGTGAGTTTTAAACACATCAATTGATTGTACCTGTTGTTGGTTTGGCGGGAATCTTCAAGGGTTTATTAAGCCATGTTTGTATCACATTTGGGTTGTACCCTGAGGACGAGCTACACGCTCGAAACACTGGTGTCGGTTTCACCCATGCAATAAAAACCTTTTTCAGCAAGAAACAAGTCTCCGAGTGACGCCCTTGCCTGTCTTCTATTTGTTGTGCCTTATTGGTTCAGGGAAGGCACCGGAGCAAGCTGCATCCTTAATGCGAGTGGAGTGCCGGATCTTCCATTTCTATTTATATATATATATATATATATATATATATATATATATATATATATATATATATATATATATATATATATACAGGTTGAGTATCCCGTATCCAAAATGCTCGGGACCAGGAGAATTTTGGATAACGGATTATTCCGTATTTCGGAATATTTTAATATTTCAATGATATATTTTGAAGTATCTTGCATTTATGCTGTATAAACACATAATATACACACAAATATATTTTATTACCACATAAAATACACACAAATATATTTTAATTGTTCAAAAAACAAGTTTTCAAAACGTGAAACAAAATGTGTGTACTATCTCAGCACTGAATTTGAATGCCAAGCAATCATTGTCTTGCACATATATAGTGCCAGTTACATATCATGTCCCCAGTGATGCTGTTACAAATGTCCCCAGTGAGTTTTTAGCAAAAAAAAACAAACATTTTTCACTTTCTGGAATGTCCGTATTTCGGAATAATTCGGATAACGGATATTCGGATACGGGATACTCGACCTGTATATATATATATATATATATATATATAGTAGTCCAGCCAGTGGTTCCCAAACTTTTTTGAATCACGGCACCCTAGAGCATCAAAATATTTTCAAGGCACCCCTAGGCCAAATGCTTGTTCTCGAGAAATTCAGAAAAAAATATTAAATGAAGTGCATTGTGTTTATATGTCACAGTTATCTGGTGAGGGACATGATTTGCTTCTGTTTGTCCACATATATTATGATTGGCAGCCACCAGCACTGGTTTTTCCTGGTACATTGACCATAAATAATATGAATTGATCTTGGTCCACCAACCCAAGGCACCCCTGCAAGTGTCCTGAAGCACCCCAGGGTGCCTAGGCACACAGTTTGGGAACCACTGTTGTAGTCCAATAGACCGGCACCCTCCTCCATCAGTGCATCTGCCGCGGTGCTCCAGCAAACTCAATTGTATATACCAGCTCCAAAAGCGGGCACCCACGGACTCCACAAACACAGTCTCAAACCATCTGGTAATGCAAGCTTTCGGGCTCTTTTATAAGCCCTTCGTCAGGCAACACATAAAATATATATATAATTTCGTACTGTGTAGCGTACTGATGCAAGATGTATGAGGAGACGTGTAATTTGTAACTGCTACATATACTATCCTGTTACTCAAGGGGACACAGTCACTAGGATTACAGCATGTAGGTCGGCAAGCATGTAGGTCGACAGGGTCATTAGGTTGACACAAGCATTAGGTCGACATGGGGAAGGTTGACAGTAAAAAGGTCGACATGGGGTTTTTCTTCTTTATTTTTTGAGCCGACATGTGGTGGTGGTATTTCATGCCCCACCATCCACCAGGGCTGATGGGAGAATAATATAGAGTACTTATAGGTTAGTTGGGTGCCCACTAATCTATTTGCTTAGTTTTCCGCGTCCGCTCGCCACACTAATAAAATCAACTCCATGCCGACATGGATAGTGGGGGTATGAGCGTACTAACTATAGTGGGCGCCTAACTAACATATAAGTACCTTATATAGTCTGCCCGAAGCATGGCGAGCGCAGCGGTGTTACTTTTCATTGTCGACTGTGTCGAAATTCTGGACAAAAAAAAAAAAAGTGAAAAACCCCATGACCTTTTGCCTGTCAACCTTCCCCATGTCGACCTAATACTTGTGTCGATCTAACCCATGTCAACCTTCCTTCATGTCATGCCTTGACACATTGTCCACCCAATGATCCACACCCTACTCAAGAGAACTCCCTTATCTGTTCATTCACCAAATGTATTTTCTTTTTCTTTTTTAATTGCTGGACTATAAAAAAAATTATTGTAAAAACACAAGAAAATCAGGATTTGGAATTAGCTAACTCCAGGTTTAATCAAAAGAAAACACTTAATAACTGGTTGCTTATGAACAAACCAACCAGGGCTACATCTCCCAGGGTGCACGGTGGTGGTGGTGGTGGTGGGGGGGGGGGGGGGTGATGGGCCCACCTCCCCCTGCTCTGTGATAGCCTGCAGTTGGGGGAGGGAAGACTACAATTCCCAGCATGCTGTGGCCAGCATTGACTGGCACAAGCTGCCATCGGGATGAAAGAATGGACGGCATGACGTCTCCAGTGGGCGGCCCGAAGTCCTGGAGTACAGAGAACCCAGAAATGGGTACTAACCGCCAAAGTTTTCTGACATCTGGCCAGACCCCACACAGCCGACGGGACTGCCAGAATTTGAGAGGTAGGGACTGACTTTTCTTAAATGCTCAGAACTGTAAACATTGTTTCATAGAATGCAGTGGATAATAAAAGGGTCCCCCTAGCAACAAGCATGTAACTCCCTCTAGCAACGAGCATGTACCATATATACTCGAGTATAAGCCTACTTTTTCAGAACATTTTTTATGCTGAAAAAAAAACCCCTCGGCTTATACTCGAGTGAGGGTCTCACTTGAGTCAATATTTTTTCCCAGTTTTTTGTTGTAAAATTAGGTGCCTCGGCTTATATTCGGGTCGACTTATACTCGAGTATATACGGTAACTCCCCTGTGGATTTTGGCTCAATCAGGGTGGCATAATGTGATTTTGGCTTATTCCTTGTTTCATAATGTTTAAGGGGCAAAGGGGTCTACTATTGTATTGCATAATGTGTATAAGGGGTATATGCTGTGGTACACTACACTCAAGGACACCCCCCACTTTTAAATGACCACACCCCCTTTCCAGAGTGCAGCCCTTGAAGTGTCAAGTGGCTTCCCAGCTGAAATTTTTGCCCATCCCTGATCTAGAACCTCAGACATGACAATCATTGGAAAGAAAGGAAGCCTCAGCTGACAGCAAGGAACACCTTACAAGGGAACCCTCGGACATTGATCCCAATAAAATTATACACCTGATTAAGATGTCTGAAGTTATTATGTACGAATTACAGCCTGAGTGAATCACGAGCAACTGTGAATTTGAACATATTTCGTTTACAGATATATCTATATACTACATGTGATGGTATAGAGGTTATTCCTACATTTAAGATACATTTAAGTCCACTAATTTACACCGACTGTCCTACCAGACATTGCTCTGTAAAGTGTCCATCATCTGCTAAACTGGAAACAAAACACATGTACAGTATGAGAACATCCTCCATGTAACTAGATTATTTATTCTCCTTTCCATGTATTATATCCCTACCGTACACATCAATTTAGTTGAATCCCTTAACATATGGAAACATACCCCCTACACATGGCCATCTTGCCCAGGAATCTGCTAATTGGTAGAGCAGCATCCAGGAGACAGAGCTCAGCACCCATGTGCCCACATTAGGCTGACATCCAACTCATCTTCTAAAACCACTGATGCTGCTTGAGCCGCTGACTTCACACACAGTCTGTTTATTAAACCATGAAAATTAATTCAAGTGCAGGCATGTATATAAGAATTTCTTACACTTGTGTGAGTCAGGCTAAGCTTCCAATATGAAGAATACAAATAATAATAATAAATAACTGGGGTAGATGAAAAGTCACACAAGCTACAGACCACTTGTGCTACAGCCGGAATCGGCTTTGGCTTTATTAATGACTTTTCTGTTCATTAAAGCTGACATTAAAGTTTTTGCATTCGCTCTGCTTCCAGAGGCCTCTGGTGCGTACAGATAAAGATCAGGAGATGGCACCACACTCAGGTGGTTATGGTCATTTACTTAATGCTCATTCATTGCATTAGCCAACTGAGAGGAGAAAATGCAGTTTTGTTGCTTGGAATACATATTTACAGTGGCAATGCCTCGGGCTAGGATTCACATTTCACAGATTTGGCATTAATTAAAATGCTTTCTCTCCATCATTCCTAGGCTCTGCAATGGGCAAGACATACTGTACACGACAGCTGGTGCAAATTGTATTGTGAGAATACACACCAGAATGAGTTAATGACAGTCCGAGCTCCTTCCTTCAATACACTACATGCGATATTGTTTGGTTGACCACGCAGCACAGCGGACCGCCGATGTTGCATGCAACCACAGGCACCCGCATATTGGGCATTTACACTGAGCGATAGGTTATTCTGATTTAGCCAGAAACGACAATATCGTCTCGCTGTTTAACTAGCTTTAGTGCTGGGAAGCATTTAAGAAAACAAAAAACATAGCAGCACATACATCCAAATTCATGCCCTCTTAAAATATTTTCTCTCCAATATGGGCCCCTCTGTAAGTCTATAAAAGGTTTAGTGCTGTTCCAGTAGATCACAGCAGACTAGTTACATAACAAGTCATAACAAGACATGACTGCAAGAGGCACGATAAGAATTTTTACCAGAGCCGAAGTATCATGTGGTGTGAGTATCTCCTTCAGTGAAGTGGATTAATGTCTTTACATTTCGATGTTAATTATTGCCTTTGAATAATAATTCTGTGTTGTATTCATCCTGATTTGTTTTAAAATATATATAATATATATATATATATATATATATATATATATATATATATCAAAATATATGTACATTAGTTTCATAAAATAAAATGTACCAGTGATTATATTGGTTTAATTATGTATATAATGTAATGTAAAGATACAGTAGATAGATAGATAGATAGATAGATAGATAGATAGATAGATAGATAGATAGATAGATAGAAGGCGATTCCCCAAGCACTCACCAGACTTGTGTCAAGGTTTATTGGAAAAAATAGCCTGCTGAGGTTTCTTTAAGCAAGGCAGTAACAGGTAGCAAACAAGGTGCAAAAACTCAAAATAGCAGTAACATCCAAGGGGAACTGGGGACCAGGGAAGTGCTGCCTGGGGCCCAGCTTTTATAGGGAGTATTAGCTGCCACCGCAGGAGTGCGTTCCACATGTGGAACGCATGACCACATTTCTGGTAAAACCGGAAGTGCGGACCGCTGATGTCGTGTGACTGCGATCGACAAAAGTAGCGGCGATCTGGGGCGGCAGGAGGAATACGCCCTATAAAAGCAGGGTCCCACACACATACATACATACATAATGTCCTGGGGTGGCCAGAGAGTGAGTTCTCAGCCCTATGACAGCACATGCTGGTAACGAAAAGTTTCAGCATGTTTTCCATTGGATAAGAAAGAAAGTACTGGGGGGGCTATGTCACTGCAAATCTAATGAGCAATTACTTATATGAAACATTTAACAAGTTATAAATACACCCTGACACCTACTAGAGCCCGCAAACACTGCCAAATTCCGAAGCTCATGCAATCTCACATATGTGATCACCAAAGTGTGCCCATAAGGTGTTCAGATTGAAATAAACAGAACCCAAGCAACAGAATTATTGCTGATTTGCAGGGTGGCATAGCACAGCTCTGGGCTTACATAAAACTGGCACATAGCAGGCAGACAAAATACATACACACATAAACACAAAGCGAAGGGAGTGCACGGCTCATAAGAATTTCTCCCAGCTGTCTGACACTACAAGTGAACACAAACACCCCCTCCTCTCCAAATTGTGAGAGATCATGACTCCACTATATGTGCCATAGCTGCTAACGCTTCTGTTCTCTGTCTCTTCCCTTTCCTCACCACTACCATAGTCACACAAATCACAGGCTGCACCATGTTCAGCATCTGTTACCTTGGAAACTTGGATATATCAGCAGTCCTTCGGGTTTAGTTTAGGACAATGCTTGCCACACACCCTGCACAGCACGGTTTCCGCCATGCAGTCTGATGTCACCCGTAACCATGGAGCCTGCAGCTGAGGCCTAATTCTGCCCTTTCCAATCTTCACACTTGACACAAGTTTCATTTAATGTAATTAGCGCTGTCAGATAATGATGTACAGTATGTCATGTATATGTTTAGTACTGCTTTTTGGGTTACAAATTGCCACCATGCCTTGTACCTCATTGGTACCTCTATATCGTAGTGAATATACAAAGTAAGGTTCCACAAATTCTGGATCAACAAACAAAAGGCCTGCCTGTGTCTGTCAGCTATTTATGTGGCTTCACCTGCACCATGTTTTGTAAAATTTAAAGCTGCTTTACCCTAAGGACGATCAGCAAAACCCCTAAAAATAAAATAAAAAGCTATAATCATGCTACATGCAGCTAAATATGATGACTTGCAAAGAGCTGTATAGCATGAAAAAAGCGAATGTAAGCTCTCACGAGCAAGTGCCTCTCCGCCCATATGCTTTCCCTCTCTTACGTAAACCATATTTGATGGCATCAAAACCCATGGTTTTCTGCCACCCTGACACTTATGCCAGTGTCCACAGCTGATGCAGCTATGGTTATGTACCCTGTTGTACTTGTCCTCAATTGTATTCAACTGTAATGATGTGTACACATGGTACAATTTAGCCTACAATTTTGACTATACAGTAAAAATCGCACGAGGATTGCACATACTGTAGACCGCATGGTGACCGAACAGGTTTTTAACCTTTTGATCCCAATGCCCGTTACCGCACAGCACAAATCGAAGCCATATAGACAGGGCTGCATTGACTATATAGCACAGATCTGTACTATATAGTTAAAATTGCATGCACATCTTTTGGCTTGCCATGCGATTCGATCCCCATGCGGTCGGGATCGAATAGCACGGCTGTCGACCGTGTGTACACACCATAAGTCACTGTTTGTAATTGGGTGTTGCGGATCCCTTGTGGCGCCATATAAATAAAGGATAATAATAATAATAATAATAATAATTATGTGACTGTAGTAAATGCTTTAGAAGAACGGAATCAAAGAAATTACACTGCATAAAAAATAAAAATAAAGACAAAATAATTATAAATCCCTTTTGCATACTATGTACTAGAGAATAAGAGTTTGAATCTAACAGAATTCTATATAATAAAAGACTAACGCTGCTCCTCATCTCTATGGGGGAGTTTAAGTGTTTTGCACGCAGGCGGACACTAGATGGTGCCAGATGGAGCAATTCAAGTGCGTTTCCATTTGGGCACGCACAGATACCAGTGCTGACATGACTGTTTAATTGTTCCGTCATCTTCTTGGACTGGTAAGTAGTGATGTATGAAGATCAGTACCACACACAAGACAGAAAATAATTCAGAAACCTGGATCATGTAGAGTTGTGCAATCCGGTATTCCTCAACCGTCATAGGAAGCGGGATACGGTACTCCTTAATCAGCATCTTGAAGAAGAAATCTCTGCCCCTTTGAATCTGCCAGAATCAGTCACCAGAGAAACTTGGCTTAGAGGTGTCTAGATGACTGCCAGGGAAGTCATTTGGGGGAAACCTGAAACAACAAGACAGATATATGACAAAGCTGTTATTCCAATCGCCTTGTGTAGGGAATCTCTTCTCTAGTCTGTAAACTCACACAGTGCAGTACTGAATAACATCATGTGAACTGTGCTATGCAGTGGAACCAGACCCCTGACAGGTAATCTAGTCACAAGGGTAACTTGCTGCCGTTATATAAATGACCATGAACCCTGGAGGGTAGGGTCCAAATGCAAGGGATGGAGCGTGTTATGCCACAAATCATATCAAGTCCTTGGACTGCTGACATTACTGAAAAAGTAGGCAAATATAAGGAGTCTGGAAGAGCGCCCCAGAAATTCAGACGCCTCTTGGACATTCCCAAACAATCTCGGGCACCTTCCTATAGTCCTAAAGAGTAGGCACCATAAGGAACACTTCTTGTAGGAAATAATGCAAACAATACAGGGCTACAATTATGTTTAATACTTCAGGATCAAGTAACAAAATGTTCATATTCTCATTCATTAGAGCTCAGGTTATCAAACTCGGTCCACAGGACCCCACACAGTGAATGTTTTGCAGTTCTCCTCACAGAATCAAGTAAAATAATTAGCTCCAAAAATGTGTCAGTCAGTAATGCGTGCACCTGTTGGGTGACCTGGAAAACATGACATGTGCAGGGTCTTGAGGACTGAGTGTGAGAACCGCTGCATTAGAGCAAATAAATAAAGTAATACAAAACCTAATATTGCCTGATACTAAAGAGGCTAACATGCATTTCTCACTGTGTGAAATTGTATTCAAATATTGCACTAAATTGGGGGGTAATATGTTTTAAGGGTAACTGTGCTTGGACACAGGTGACCTGAATAGAATCTCGGCCCATTTGATATAACCATCTGTGATCAGTCACAGATATCCTAAAAACCTGGATTCTTTTCCAAAACCATAAAATAGGAAATTTAATGGGGGAAGGGGGATTTATCAGGGCTTGGAGAGAGATAACATTGTGAGAAATAACGTACTAGCTAATCAGCTTCTACAATCTACAGATTGTGTGTAAAAAATACGAGGAGCTAATTGTTGGTACTGTTGTCTCTCACCGTTTTATCTATCCCCATGCTTTGACAAATACCCCCCTAAATCTATATGGCAAGACTTAAGCTGGCCATACATCTACAGATCGATTGTCAGATTGGGCTGGTTGGAACAAAAACCTGGTAGTATCTGAATGGCAGTTTTCCAGCATTTCAAAGCAAATAGTCAACTGTCATTTGCTCTCAACCATTCCAGGATTTTGTTCCATCCAGCCCAATCTGACAATCGATCTGTAGATGTATGGCTGCCTTTACCCTACAATTTTTATTTTACACCTGAAATAATAGTGTACTGTTATAGAATTGTATGATTACTGATGGAAGAAAAAAAGATATATGAAGGACTACAAGTAACTATTTAAATAGGCGCTGAAAGTAAAAAAAAAAAACACATACATATTTCAGTATAATATAGTCCTTTACAAAATGTTGAGTGTTATTGATAGAGTATAGCAACTCTTTCCCTGGTACAGTTATTGGTATGTCTCCATATATACATGGTCTGCATCCATATGCATGGAATAGAATAGTGACACAGTTATAGAAGAAAAATAAAAGTACTGCATTTCATATTTCTATACAGAAGCTTACATGTCACCCATACAGAGCCTCCTTGTTGGCTGCTTATTGTTACAAGCCCCAGTGTTTTGAGGCATAAAAGAGTTAAGTACTCTCAGCTCCAAGTTTTGTGACCTTTCTGCGCCAGCACTATATTTAGCTCCCGAAAATAGTTTTCCCTCCTGGGGATGATCCCTTCTGTTTATCTAGCAAATTTCAAATAAACATCCCCACCTCCTCACTGCACAGGTCCCAATGTCAGGTTTGCAAAACATACTGTAATAGCAGTAGCCGACCTGTCTGCCAACAGATAATTAATAACCTGCAATGGACACACATGGGAACTAGTTAGGAGCTGATTGGTTCATGCATTATCATTTTCC